>NW_013666250.1:422880-438900 GCF_000517525.1 Limulus polyphemus
CACCCTGTTAGAAAAATAAAACTGTCTTAGCTGAAGATGACTCCTACCCTGCCAAAATTTATATTTGTGTCCCTTTGTCCTACTGTTCTCATTGTTAAGTATGAAATAAGATTTAAGATTTACAATCTTAAACTTCTCAATTATATCTCCTCTAACTTTTCATTTTTTTCAAGAGAAAACAATTTGAGAACACAATACTCAATACACAATACTCGAAATGTGGGCTAACAAGTGATATGCAATGAAATTATAACCTCTTTACACTTGTATTCAATATTTTTGTTTGTGTTCTTTTTTTCAGCTAGCATAATGAATTGATGACATTTGCGACACAGGCCGATTCAGGTTAGTATCTATAGGTTAATTTCGTTATTTGCTACGACGAAAAAGAAATAGTATTTTTTTAGTTGGTAAAGCTAATGACTGGAAAATTTGTTTCATATATTACTTAAAATATTGGATCTAATAAAGATAATTAAAAGTTTTAACTCGTAAAGTTTTTTACGAAAAAATTGTTTTGTGATTCTCAAAGATTAACTAATACTTATCTAATGAATCAACAACTAGGAAACCCCAGTTTATCTTATAGGTTTTAAGCTTTAATTATCAAAACAGGATACAAATAATCCTCAACTTGTAATTATTTACAATTTAAACACTGTGATGTCAAAATAAATAATATAAGTTCCATTCAAAATTAATTTGTCTCCAAATTTAAATTTTAGTGCTAGCTGACAGATAAAATTATAATGATCTTTATATATTTCATTACTTTTCTTTTTTGTAAGGATATGTCGTATTTTGATTTAAAATAATTTCTCGAATTGAATGTTCACTCGTTCTAAAAACACTATTATTTGTGTCTTCATCTTAACATCTTTGATGTCATTTATAAAAGATGTGATAATAGATTTTTTAACAATTAATTTAAGATTTAATTACATAAAAATAGGTCAATACTGATATATTTCTCCCTTCTTTTCTCTCTCTGATATGTTTTGCTTTTTGCTTTTTTTTGTAGAAATATTTTGATTTCAATAAAATGTGAAAACGTCTTTTTTTCTTTAATATAAACTGAATATTTGATATATTTGATTAAGGTGAAAATATAGTGCATATTTTGAATATACGTTCTTTCAATTCCTTACATATACTATATTATTTATTTATTATTGTTACTTTCATGAATACTATTATTTAAATTATTTAGTACATCGAATGTCAGTACTTGTTTCTTGGATTTACTGATAATTATTATACTTTCACTATAACGATTATTTTGCATTATTAGCTTTGGAATGTACATAGGACTAAATTAAGTCTTCTGAGCTGGACAGACCTTATAAGGTATTAATGAGATTGCTGCCAAAAATATCGCTAACAACGTTAACTAGAAAGGTAAGTAAAGTATAATTAATTAGCTATACTGATGGCCAGTTTCGTTCTAGGTACATAGCTTACTCTGATCGCAAATTATTACTATATATTTAGTTAAAGGCATAGGGAAAAGGCTATGACTTTAGAAGAACATTTTTACCTCTTCGTTAGTAAAAGACAACAACAAAAAACAACTTTTCTATCAAACCAGTAGAATTTTCTGTTTATTCCTTGAAGAACGCTAGTCGATTGATTTATATAAATTTAATGTTGGGAAGTTGTATCGTTCCAGTTGTTTCGAATAATAATAAATGTCTTAATCTTGTTCTATGAAAAACGATTCATAATTATAAGGACAGTATTTTTAATAAGTGATCGTGGATGACTATATAAACGCACACTTGCGTGACACGGATAGTATTCTAATATTTCCTAACGGTTTTATCCTCGATATGCTAAATTTATTTTGTTATAGAAGCATACATACACACACACAAAATATTCCTTACTGAAATATTTATGCAGCATTCTTAAATATCCTGGCACATTTCCCACCCGTCAACTACCAGTGGTGGCCTTGTAACGGCACATTCGGTTTGAATCTGTCCAATGAAATTACCATACATGAAAACTTGTAGCCCCAAGACATGGAACATTCAAGTTACTCATATTTCTGTCATGGTGTTTTAGTAACTAGGCTGATGATTGTAAAGTATTGCTATTTAACCACATATGACAAGGCAACATAGTTTTGCATTTCCATTCTATAACTCGCCACTTTTCATGTGTAAAATAATTCATATCCAAAGTATCACGTAGAATCTTTTAGAACGTATTACACTTCACCTGATTGATCAAATAACTCGAAAAATCCAGTTTTTCAATGTAGAACATGCCCATGTACGATTGTATTATATGTAAACTATAATAATGTTATACTGAACTTGACTGTTCGACGATTTATAGGAATCTCTATTTTTGTTTAAAAACAAAGAGTACCAGATGCACCTAACTGATATAATAACATTCTTACTCAGGTTTTTATCTAATTTAATTTTCGTATATGTATTTAAACTAACATTGTTATCATATACCCCGTGTTTTTCCTTATTAGTTACAGTTTCAGCTTGCCTACATGTTAACCTTGTAACAGAAATATTAAGAGATAAAATCTAGTTTGGATTTTAGTTTCAATTTTTTTATTTCCTTTTTGGTTATTTTCTTAGGTATAATAGAATGGTATTAAGCTATTAGAATGCGTTAAAAACTGTTCTGGTATTGAAAGGAGTGAGTACATACACCAGATCCATAAGGGTTTGAATAAGAAAATTACACCAGAAAAATGATATATATATATATATATTGTGTGTGTGTGTGTGTGTTATTTTAGTAAATTAATGTTCAGATTGGAATTACTCTGACTATTCTTGGTAAATTCATCTCAAATATTCCGAGATATTCCAAGCTAATTAACAACATTAACAAATCTTTTATACTTGATGTGGTGAATTCCTTAATGTAGTCTTGATCTGGAGTAGGAAAAGCGCGTTAATTACAAAATCAAGAGCTCCAAAGCGAAAAGTGTCAATTATTCTTCATTCCACAAATAAAGATTTTGAGGAAAATAGCTTCACTTTATATTCTATAAGTCATGTGAACTAGGACTATGAGTGCAAACACTGTTAACAATCTCTACTTTAAAACCCGCGTGTATTACTAATCTTTCTACTACAAATAGCTTTGGTTTTAATCTTAAAACACTTTCTTAAGCAGATCCAAAAGTGAATATAAATTCATGTAAGTTTGACACATAGCTTGTTTTACCATCTAATTGATGTAAGTTTGATACATAACTTGTTTTACATCTCATTTTTGGCACTAATTTTAAGCTGTTCTCTAATTTTTCATAGTATTGTTTGATTCAGTTTATTTGAAATATATTTTCTTGAAGTTCTTAGCCCAGTTTTCTCATGAAAATACATTTAATTGTTTATTTGTGAATCATGGAAGCTTATACATTTTTGTCTTTGTTTTTCAATCAGTATTGTCTCAGTTTGCGTTCATGAGGAGTTTCGTTACAGCGCACATTCTGCGCAGTTGTTTTGATTCGAGTTCAGAGACCAGTAACAGAGAAAACGAGATTTGGCGGAGACAAAGAATGCTACTGCCCAGCATTATAAGTTGAAGGGAGATTATTATGTTTTATAGATATTCTTACAAAGTTATTATTAATTACTAATGTTAATAACATTTTCTATTGGTATTTATATTATTTAGTACCAAATTAATTTATTCTTTATCATGATATAGTAGTCGAATAATACTAATCAGTTATAAAAGTTTAAAAGTATGGTCAGAAAGCAAGGATAAGCCTAACTCTATCATTCATCGTGACATCACATGCTGCAAAGACGCAAAATGAAAACAAATTTAAATCACAATGTAGACATCGTTTCCATCAGACGTGTTTTATAGTTTTCAAATTTAGCACAAATTTTAGAAGATTTCCTGTGTCGGTCTAAGATTGAATGTGATGATCTTAGTAGGATATAATTTCTATCCTTTATAATAATCTTAATGTGTTGCAAATGATTCGTAATAAATTGCCTAAAAAATTTCCAAATAGCTTGAATAGTCTTATTTTTTCCGTTACAGAAGTAATTTACTGTCGAGTTTGTAAGTGTATGGATATTATAATTATGAAAGTGCGTAAAGATATGTTATATATATATATATATTATATGTATACCTGTATATATAAGTCGCATATTTAAGATTATGATACTGTTCGCCCTTTTATCTGTATTTTTAAATACGTGTTAAAGTCAGACGGTGCTTACGTGCATTGATGTCAAATTTACTCTCGATCGAGAAATATTTTGGGTTAAAAAAATCACCGGTAAAAGACTCCCTGTCGCTTTTATCCTTATGTGTCAAACTGCTCTTGAAGTAAACATACACGAGTTGACCGATATAGGACAGCCTTGGGACTAGGGAAGCGTCTCGCCCAACCATTCTAGTTTTACAGCTCGTCTGAACGAGCAGACATAAATCAATTTCATGACAGTTTACACTTTAGAGGAAACGAAGCAGGATTGCCTGTATTGTAATTCATGACCCTGAAAAGAACTAATTATGAAACAGGAATTATATTTATTAGTCTGATATATAATCTAAAGTACCACAGAAAAGGAGAAGAGTATCTTGTTTATCTGTTTATTTTGTTGCTAAGCGCAAAGATACACAAAAAGCTATTTGTGCTGTGCCTACTGCTAGGATCAAAATAAGAATTTCAGCGTTGTAAGTCCTTAGACTTACCGTTCTGCCACCGAGGGGCTGAAGGGTCTTAGAGACTCATTTTATTCAAAGGTTTATGCATGCCTTAAAAATAAAAAGAGTTCGCTGATACTTTGAATATTCAACACTAGTTAACAATTACAATATTTTTTTTTTGTGTGAAAAAGGATACACATTTATTTATTTCAGATTTATTTCTTTGTTTAAAATTTTAAGAATTCGTATGTAAATTTACAACATTACATACATACTAATCCAATTAATTGTTCTAAAGTTAGTGTTTAGAAAGAAACGAAAAGGTAATAATTGTACTGGTAAGAAAATTGAACAAACAAGATTCACTTCATGGAAAATAATAACTAAATATGACATACAAAATAAATAGGTGAGGAGCATGTAGAAAGTGTGAAAACGAAAATTAAAAGGAAAAATATTGAAGAATTTAATAAGAAACAAAAATAAATAAATACGGCGAGAAAGAAACATATGGAATAGTCGCTGTTTCAATAGGAAGTAAATAACATTTAGAAAGCAAAAGTTTTGTTTAAGAAAATACAAATTTACAGATTGTGATATAACAAGACAGAAAAAGTCAGGGGATAGATTTTTCGAATATTTTCATGTTTGTTCCTCAGGCGCTCTAAGCAGCTAAAATCCCCATAGTATTCATTAGTACCATCAATTTGTTATTTTGGCCAAAAATATTTGCTTGTAAAATACTGGGTTTGCAAAGGTTGTTTCATGCCACTGTAGGTCGTGAGTATTTCTTATGACGGAATATACTAAACCACTTGTATTTAATGTGTTCAAAGTGATAAAAATAAAAGTAACGGTTAAATGTCAAAAACTAGCAAAGCATTAGAACAACAGGCCTACAATGTGTAATAAAAGTCACCTACATTGCAGACTTTCTGTTTCCAAGCTCTTCTTAATTTCTTCAGTTTGAGTTGAAAATCGGGGGTGTGTAAAAATGTCATTTCAGATCTATCTTATATCTCCCAAAGTCACTGCTCATGAGACTTTTCGTTTAACACCAGAACTCGTCACATTTCCCTGTCAGTTCCATTACTGCATTTTGTTTTTTCCTAAACACCTGCTTTAGAACAGTCAATTGGATTAATATGTATGGAATGTTATACATTTACATATGAGTTTTCGAAACTTAACATATAGAAAAAACAAAGATAATTATATGCTGGAAGTATCTTAGTCAACA
Source organism: Limulus polyphemus (assembly GCF_000517525.1). NCBI lineage: Eukaryota > Metazoa > Arthropoda > Merostomata > Xiphosura > Limulidae > Limulus > Limulus polyphemus. The sequence goes on from NW_013666250.1 coordinate 428,771, forward strand.
GGGTTTAAAGGATCAATTTCCAAAGTACGTTCAGATAATCTTGATTTATAGATACTGAGTAAGAAACAGTTCACTTTCATTCAACTAATCTTTACTGACGGGACATGAGCTAGAGAAACTTTTATCATCCTTCATTATTACTGGCCTCTCGGCGGTAAGTCTCAAAGCTTATAACACTAAAAATCGGGTTTCGATACTCGTAGTTGGCAGAGAACAGATAACCCATTGTGTAGTTAACAACAATGTATTTATCACTGCTTTACAGAAACTAACGGAAAACTTCTCATTCATTCTTGGCCTACAATAGTCAGTTAATTCTATTCTGTGTGTGTAATAAGGCAAAAGGACACATTCACCTTCAATTAATCTTGATCTGTAGATAGTGAAGCAAGAAAATCTCAGCTAACTCAAATAACGCTGTCCTAAAGTTGCTGAAACAGAGAAATTATATATATATATCCTTAGTTACTACTGTCTACAGGTACTGAGTAAGTGAAAACTTACCTATCCCTAACTAATTTTAGTCTACTAAGTAATAAAGCAAGGAAAGTCTGGTCATCCTTAGTTATACTTGGTCTACTGAGAAAAGTTCTGTAATCCTCATTTGCCGTTGGTAATGCAAGGAAACTCTGACCATCCTTAGTTATACTTGATCTACTGAATGTTAAAGCAAGAAACTCTGGAAATCCTCATTTACCGTTGGTAAAACAAGGAAAAGCTGGTCATCCTGGGAAAATCTTCAGTTAACTTTGGTGTACAAGCGAAAGAGCAGTAGTGTTGAAATTTACATTCTGTAATGACATGGAAGAATTCGCCCAACACTTTTGCACAGTACTGTATAAGCAACAAACATTGTTTTCGATTATCTATAGAAAAAGACTGATCAAATCTTAAAGAAGTCTTCCGATCACTTGTGACCAGAGAATATACGATGTTTACTGAAGCTTCAAAGCTTTAGTTTTTTAGATCAATGTTACTAGAATATTGAGAATGTTTTCTTGTTTTTATTAGCTGTGGATCAATGCTAAATAAGGCTAACTATGTCCCTTTGCCTTATTATACGTATGGGAAGGTTTATTAAGGATTTCTAAAGCCACGCTGCTTCAGTACTTACATACCAGTATTACCGAATATGATTCGGATTATCTGCTTCTATACAAAAGATAACGGTAAAGGGCTGTGAAATTTTGGTAATGCTTCACTGATTCCTGTTGACATTGAATGAGCCAGGGTGAGAATACTTATCATTCTTTAGAATTTCCATATACTTGTCACAAGGGTATGTCATAGGGGTTCAACTTGAATCAACATACTGATCAATTTAGGGTCTGAAATAACTGTAATGGTATCCCATGCAGTGTCTTAATCATATAGAAGAAGCTAGCATATGGTACCGGCATATGCTAGAAAAAATCAATTTAATAACACTCTACAAATAAACCTTGATAAAAACACTGTTTAACACTATATATTAAATTTTGTTGTCATCCCCCGGCCCCCAAAACGTAAAGAATTGTCAGTAGAGCAGAGAGTTCGCATAAAAGCTTTACGTGATGCTGGTTGGACTTTCCGACACATTTCTGCAGACCATATAAGACCATTACTAGCTTACAAGACAAAAGTCACTGTTTTGAGGTACCCTCAAAATGCAGCCAGAAATTTTAGAACTTTACAAGTCTAGTATAACAATACAAGGAAGAGTGGGAGCTCCAAGACAAATAGATTGAGAGAAAGAAAATAAATATCATCTGAAAACTAGGGTTATGATTTTTATCAGTTTCACAAACTTGAAAATTATGAAAAAATAATGTGCAGTTCATTATATTTTACAGTTTGACATCTCCAACTTCAAACATTTGCTGTTTACAAACTATTTGAGCTACAAATAAGCCAAAAATGGATACCAAGTTAACAGATTCCCAGCTTAATTTCATCCACTGACATTAAAAATCCTGGTAACAGGATAACCTCTTGTCCAAGTGAACACACGAAAAATCTTAGTGGTCCTATATCATATCAGTATATTGTAGATCAGTAGCCTTCCTCTTTTGGAAGTATAATAACACTTGTATGTCCATTAACAATACTATCTCACTTCACTGTAGCAAAACCGCCTTCAAAACGGTTACATTTAATGATATTGTAGTTAACATATCATTCATATCTAGAATTCTAGACATAGGCTCACTGATCAATGGTAGACTCATGGAATATTTACTCATATTTGAAGGTTACTGGTACCCGATCAAGTCCCTATCTGCTTCCTAAAGGCCGAAACTTGTATAAACTGTTCGATCAAATGCGAGGCTGTAGGAGACTTTATTGACTTTAGTCCAGGCTCATAAAGTCTGTTTCTTACTGCTTGGTTACTACTAATTATATTTAGTTCCTTTTATGAAATCCATAATAAGACATTGAGCAATGGTTTGGCAGATTTCAAATTATCGTGGTGTACAAACAGTGGTCATTACGAAGTGTACTTGACCATCTATGACTTTGTGCAGGCTGTATAGAACAGAGATAATTACTGGTATATTGGATTCGAAGACTAACTCGCTGTGATCCTGGAAACACCAAAATAACACCTTCTGCTAGTTGCCTTTGTATTTACATAGTTTTCAACATTTAAAACTCTCTGATAATCTACACTTTAGTCTAGATTCTCTGTGCGCCACCAAACGGTAACAGTGTCACACAATTATGCGATAACAATAACTGAAACTGAAGCTGTCAACAAAACAACAAGTCAGGAAATGGTCGAACTTGAAGATAAAAATGGGTACTGTTTTTTCAGAGGTGGAAGCATTTGCAAGTTGCGCCAACACACCCATGCACTTTGACGATGAGACATGAAATATGCAAATAAGAAAGGACATATCAATTTTTTGTATTGCATTCAGATGTGAGATATAACGATACCTATACTTAATAAGTAGTTCATCTTCGTGCATCTTTTTTTTTTCATTTTCATACGATCCTTTCGTGACTTCATTACATCGTTGAAGTGAGTAACGTATAATATTTTATTGCATTTAATTATTATTTACCAGTAATTTGTTGATTGAGATAAATATTTTTATCTTCTACACTTCTTTAAAATAAAATGACACAGTTATAACAGCAAAGGAACCCAAAATGTATAGTATCATCTTTAAGATTGTATTTAAGAATCTTAAAAGAAATGAACCTGATACAACCGCGATAGGTCTACAGACTTACAATACTAAGATCTGGCGTTCGATTCCCGCCGGAGATACAGCATGTTACTATCAAACAAAGAAACTCACTTGGTATCGCCTTATCAGCTCTATTTTAAAACAACTGAATTGTGTTTACATGCAATGTAAAATGTTAATCTACTACTTATCGTCAAATAATTCATTTTGGTGTTATGACAACCAGCTTCCATTATTAAATATTACAATTAATAATTGCTTACAATCTACTTATGAAACAAATTAATTGAATTTTCTGTTTAGTAGTATAATTGATTCATAATCTAAAACCAGGCCATAAGTATACAATGTGAAAACAAAAACATATTTGTACATATTATTAAAATCACTAATTCATTAGAAGGTCAGAACTAACAATACTTTTTGTTAATAAAGGTCAGTGAATTGACAAAATATTTTTACCTTTTCAGATTTAGAGTTATTAATTTCGTTCAGAATCTATATTATACCGCCATGTATAAAGACATATTGAATCTCTTTAGCTTCAGTTCAACCAAATGCACTTACGCTAAGTATCTATATGTTTCTCATACAAATTATGTCTAGGTAATTTCATATTTACTACTAGTTGTTGAAAACAATAATAAGATAAGTTAAATACAACAAGACAATATTTTTTTGGTTTATATATGTTAAAAATTAACATTTTATTTCAGAAAAATGTTTTCTAACCTATTAAAGAGGCCGTGTTATATCAATTTTGTCGACCTTTTTTTTTTGTTGTTGTTGTTATCGTCCCCAGTTTCCCAAATAGAGACAAATAGAAGTATGACATTAAACAATATATCATATTTGCCCCTTAGAGGGCGCGACTGAAGCGGGACGACGTTGAAAAGTTAAGCTCATAAATTTCTGAAAGTTATTCAATATTATAATTTGTAGTAAATAACACATTAGTAACTAGATATAGTTAGATTGGTAAATAAGTGTAAGACGGTCATAGTTTTAACTTAGAGTTTAGTGGTGTAAATTTTACTACAACGTTAAAATATACTTAGTACGGTACTTTACTCTTTACGCTTAGGTATATTTCAACGAATCAACTTACTGGTAAATCGTAAAACAGGATAAATACGTTGTTTTATTAAATAAATACAATCTAAAAACTAGTTTATTGTCTCTTAGTATTTTAAGAATTAACTTATTTACTTGAACTTAGATCCATTAGTTTAAATTCAGCTTTTAGATATAAGTAGGTTATAATATGAATCAGGCTAAATACATTAACGTTACGTATATTGTTTTAATAAATAGTTAAGTTCTATATAATTAAAAATAAATTTTATTACTTTATGTGAAGACAAATTAGTGATAAAAAAATAATTGGTTATTAAACGTTAGACTTAACAGTAAGAATGTTAATAATAGGCTACTGGTATTTTGTATTGAGTATATATATTTTCAGGCTATAAGTATAAATACAATGGTTAAGACTACTGTAGGAGTTAAGCGTTCACAGTTTCTTAGGTGTAATGGGTGAAATGAGTGGGTTTTATTTGGGAACTCGGGACTGGAATGTACTTTTAAGGAAGCTAGTAATGAAGATGTGCAGTTTTATGCAGAGTTTATAGTTTGGAGGGTATCATTTAAAGTAGAGGCAATAGATAAAGAGAAGTGTAGACTGTGGGAAATGGCAGCAGGATTTCAGGAGGAGCTTAAGCTTTTATATATAAGGGATGCATCAGCTAACAGTGATTTCAGGAAGCTAGAAAGAGTACTATTGGGGCTAAAAGTACTGAATTTAGTTATAGTCTATTCTATTGAGCAACAAATTTCAGCCCTTGGCTTCTGCAGATGAAGAACTATTGGAAGGAAGGAAAGCAAAAGAGTCAGAGAAAGATGTTGGATGATAAGGAGATTATAGTTATAGGTGATTCCTTGACAAGGCATGTGGATAGAATAGTCATGCGTGGTAAATAGGGAGAAAATAATAAGATTATGCTACCCAAGGGCACAGGTGGAGGATTTAACTGACAGAGCAGGAGATATAACAAAGATGGCTAGCAGGGATGCAGTTTTTATGGTGCCTGTAGGGGCTAATGATCTAAGAAAAGATAGGTCAGAAGAGCTAATTCATAAGTACAAAGGGTTGATAAAGGGATTTATAGAAATAGGCCATCACTTAATTTTGTCAGAATTATTGTCCAGAATAAACTATGGGGATGAAGTTATAAATAGGTCACTAGGGCAAAATGCTAGGCTTAGGCTAGTATGTAAGGATCAGCAGATTGGCTGGTTGGACTCGTGGGATCAGTTCTGTGGAAGAAGGAAGCTTTTGGGAACGGATGGTTTACATTTAACTGTCATAGTAAAGTTTCTTACCAATTTCATCAATATCAATTTAGATTCCCACTGAAAGCCTTTTCCCTATATATCCACTAATAGAAACCCAAATGCATTCAATCTCCTTGCTATTATCTTTGATATCCTCAACTTCAACAGAATGTAAACAACATTTTACATATAAAGCCACTTCTCCCCTCTTTAACACTCTATCCCTATTAAATAACCTGTAACTCTGTTATTCCAAAGAAATTTCTGTCATCAAAATTCCATACGTTTAATCATGTTTCAGTTATTCCCGTTATATCAAAATCCTCCATTCCTACTAGTGCTCTAATATTACATATTTTATTTCATATACTTCTAGCATTACAATAGTAACAATTAAGCCTATAACTATTTCTATACTCATTTCCTATTCTAAACTTTTCTCTGCTTTTTTTCTTTTTGCACTTAGTTTTTCCAAGCCCTCACCACTGTCTAGTTCTAGTTTAAAACTTCCATTACAGCTGAGATAATAGCCTTTGCAAACAAGCCAACGTTTATCCTATTAAGATTTCAGTTGTCAATGAAGTCATAATTATAGGTGATTTTAATTTCAGGCACATAGATTGGGAAAAGCTAGAATCAAACCATGGAAACTGTTCAGGATGGCTTTCTTCACCAATTAGTCAAGGAACCTACTAGAAACAATGCTATTTTAGACTTATTGTTAGCTTTAAGCATAGAAATGATCAAGAGGGTGGAAATTGGGGAACATCTGGGTGCAAGTGATCATTTCTTTATTAGGTTCGAGGTTTTGCTGCATATCGAGATAACGAATAATGACATTGTGGTTAAAAATTGCAAAAAAAGCAAAGTTTGAAGGTATGCGACAATAATTATCTGTTGTGAATTGGGCAGCTGAGTTACTGGAGACACTGATTAGATGTGGAAAATGTTTAGTTAAAGATAAATTTTTAAATGTTCAAGGTAAACATATTTCTTATAGAAAGAAAATGGTAGCTGCAAGTAAAAAAGCCAGGTTGGCTCACAAAGAGTATAAGAGATAAAATTAAAGAAAAGCATAATAAATTTAAGAAATTTAAATTGACTAGTATGACAGGGAGATTTAGTAGATTATAGAATATCAAGAAAGTTGGCTAAAAAGGAAATTGGGACATCAAAATGGATGTATAAGAAAAGGTTGGCTTAAAATGTAAAAATTAACAGTAAGGATTTATTTTAATACATTAAGGGGAAACAAAATATTAGGATAGGAATAAGACCCTTGAGAGATGATAAAGGAAGGCTAGTAGGAGATGATTATGAGATAGTTAGGTTATTAAGTTTTGCTTTTTCTTCGGTTTTTACTAATGAAGATTTAAGCAGCATTCCACATCTTGAACAGTTGATAAATGGAAACGAGGTCAAACGAGATGACAGCATTAATTCTGAGCTGGTTAAGAAAAAATGGGAAGTTCATAAAATGATAAGGTTCCTGAGCCAGATAATATTTCACCAAGGGTTATGAAGGAGGTTAAAGATTGGATATGTGAGCCACTTACTACTATTTTTTGTCACTCCTTGAATAGTGGGCAGGTACCAGAGGATTGGAAGCTAGCTAATGTAACTCCTCTTTCAAAGGAGGTGATAAAATTGTCCGAGTAATTATAGACCCATTAGTCTTACATCAGTTGTAGGAAAAAGTTTTGGAAAGTCTATTAAAAGGTGCTTTGCAAATCCATTTAACAAAGTTTAGAATATTATTGGCTAGTCAACATAGTTTCACTAAGGGAAAATCTTGCCTTACAAATTTTTTTAACATTCTATGAAAAGGTTACTACTTATTTAGATGAGGGTAAGGGTGTAGAGTTGGTGTATCTGGATTTTCGAAAACAATTTGACAAGGTGCCACATAAAAGGCTTGTAAAAACTTATCTCTGTAAGTGTGTGGAGGATAAGCTAGCAAATTGGATAGAAGTGTGGCTGGATGGAAGAAAGTAGAGGGTTGTTACAAATGGAGTTCAGTCAAACTGGATTAATGTTACAAGTGGGGTTCCTCAGGGCTCAGTCTTAGAACCTTTGCTCCTTTTTTATTTACATCTATGACATAGATGAAGAGGTAGTCAATATATTCCTTAAATTTGCAGATGATATTAAGGTCTTGGGTGTTGCTAACTGTGAAAAGGATACTGCTAATTTATAAAAGATTTAGATCATTTAGTGAGCTGGACAATTAATTGGCAGACGGGTTTTAATTATAAGAAACACAAGATAATGCATGTGGGTTACCATAATTTAAATTATAAGTATAATTTGGATGGGAATAACCTTAACAGTGTTATGAAGGAAACGGATTTTATTGTAATAATCGATCAGTCTGTAAGACCATCCAAACAGTGTGCTGTTGCTAGTGGTAGAGCAAATAAGATTTTAGGTTGTATTTACAGAAATATTGAATACATTTCTAAAGAAGTTATAATTTCATTGTACAGGTCACTGGTTAGGCCATGCTTGGAATATTGTGTTCAGTCTTGGGCTCCATACCTTAGGAAGGATATCGAATTGTTGGAAAGGGTTCAGACAAAGGCTACTAGAATGGTGCCTGGGATGGGGGGGGTCATACGTGGAGAGGCTAAAATCTCTAAAATTGTTTTTTTTGAAAAAAGAAGAGTTAATTGGGATCTGATCTTTTTTCATATTTAACAGTGAGAATAGTAGGAAAAGGAAATATAAATATAAATTTTGGCAAGGTAGAAGTCATCTTCAGCTATGAGTTTAATTTTTTTAACAGGGCAGTTGGCCTTTGGAATGGGTTGCCTTCGAATGTTGTAAAGGCAGTATATTCAAGTGAGTTTAAGAAGAAACTTGATTAGTATATTAATCATAAGGGCTGGCTTTAAGATTTCTTAACAAATATTTTAATTTAGGTTAGAGGATGAAACAGCCGAGATGGACCAATAGGTCCCATGTTGTCCCAAAACGTTATATTAACGCGGGTATAGATAAAAATAATTTAAAGAAAGCTATTTTTCCAGTTCAATATATGACTATCGCCCTTAGGCGATTTTAAGTTATCTTAACGATTAGCAAGTAAAACTAATTAAGTACCCAGCAGGTTGTAGAGAGATTAATTTAAACTTAACCTAAAGATAACTGAAATCATTCCTTACCAATGGAATTAATGAAATAACTTGACAGTCTATCTCCGAGTTTATATTTTAATTATTTAGTATTCTCATTCTTGCTCTTTTCATGCGTTTATGTGCAAATCTTATTCATTTTAAATCTTCATTGTTAACCTACTAAAAAAATTCACGATTTGATTATCTAAAGTAAAGGCTTCAGTAATAAAAACATTTTGTAATTATACTTCCAGTATGTTTCCTAGAGGGTCAGCGGTAAGTTTACAGACTTGTAACTCTCAAACCCAGGGCTCGATTCCCCCATAGTGAACAGAACGAAGATAGCCTATTCTGTATCTTTGCGCTAAAGGAAACAATATTGCCGGTATAATGAAAAACATATTCAATTAGATATTTACAATAATCTTAAGAATTAAAATCAGTAACAATATATATTCAATTTCTGTTGATGAGCTGAACATTAAAAACACTTATTTTTCCTAATAGTATGGGTTTTATTATTTCAAAGTCCCCAGTAAAACAGCGGTAAGTCTTCGGATTTGCAATGCTAAAATCAGGTGTTTGATTCCCCTGGGTGGACACAGCAGATAGCCCGATGTGGCTTTGCTATAAAGAAAACACACATACTATTTAAAAAATTAAAATTACCTTCAAGGTAGAACTGAAAAAAGACCATTCGCTGGTTTTCTTTTTTAATATCAGGTTATAAACATATACTAATTTTTTTCTTCATTGTTAGTTTTGCGATCGTCAAATAAAAATAAATAATTAAGCATTTGTCTTCTTTTTTATTTAATTAATGTGCGACGAATTAGGCCTCCTAGAAAGAATGGAATAACACGTATAAATATTGATCCAAAAGTTTAGTATATAAATATTTCATTATGGTAGGTTCTAATTAAAAATCAGTTGTGGGCCTTGTACTTCATAATGAGTTATATAAACAAATAAGTGACTACCACGAAAAATACAGAAGTTTAGTTACTAACTGTATTCCCAGAAAGCAAAGGTTGGCTGATTATGATTTTGTTAGTACATAGTTGGTCTAATTCTCTGGTAACGTTGATTTAAGAAATTAAAGAATAAATAATCAAAATATCAATATATTAATTAATATTATGTAAAAAATTAAATGTAAATAAAAATATATCTATAGGTGCAAAGAGTTTAATGAAAAATGTTTTTTCCTATATTATTAGTATAATTTTCCTGTATATGTTTCGACGTCGTGCACGTCCTCCTCAGGAATGTGAAAAATAAATGCTGTGCAACATATAAATACAAAAGGCCACGGTCATCTGACTCCTAGTTTGCATATTTGCAAGATTACGCCATCTAACTATTTTTTTATTTTCTAACCTTTCTTCGTTATTTAAGATTCAATTACTTTTACTGTGTTTCATTATTTCTATAGTTTCTCTAATATTTCTGGTACAAACATTGTACAAACAACATTTCTTTTTCATCTACTTTATCAATTGTT
>NW_013666250.1:439900-443515 GCF_000517525.1 Limulus polyphemus
GATTATGTTAAATTTTCTCACAACTGTATCAACAGTATGAGGCTAGAAAAACTCTATGTAATGCTACAGTCATACAAAGTCACAAAAATGCCAGCATTTTACAGGTCTTTAAAGCTATGTTCTAATCAGGAAGATTTTAAAAAATGAACTGTTGTTAATGAAATATGTAGTGTTATCAGAAAAGTAAAATGTGAGTGTCACACTTTTAATGTACTAGTCGATCACATCTATACAGGATATAATGATGTGTAAAAAGGCTATAGTAAATGTAAAGTCTTGTTAGAATAAACTCCTTCCTATGGTATCTGCGCAAACTAGATGTTAGATGTACCTAGTCTTGGTCCCATCTCCAATGATAGGTGAAACATAGGAGCAGAAAATCATCTACTTCCAGAATTGCAGCTTTGCGACGTACTACGAAGAATGTTGTGAATGTCGAATGTGGAGTGGAGCTTCATAGGAACCTGTATGCATATTCTGGGCTGGAGAAGTGTGAGAAGGCCCTTTGAAAAGTTAAAAAGAAATATGACTAGCAACAGTGTCCAAGGAATAGTAAGTGGTTCAGCCTCAGAAAGACTGATGGCTCACAAGAGAATCACTTCGAAATAAACAAGCTATAACATAACTTGTCCTTTCCTGCTAATAAAAAGTGACATGAAAAGATGGTATTCTTGAAAGGCATTGCTAATGTCATTAGAAGGTTTCAAGAATGTTCTTTGTTAACATATATAAATAGGACAGTGGAAACTGATGAAATAATTGGTGTCATAAAAGCTTAGCTAAAATTATTTATAGCTTACATGAATAAAATTGGTCAATATCACTTAGGTAGTTTGGAGGGTCTTGGTGAGAAATATTTTTTTTGGTTTATTACTGCGTAAAAATCTCAGGGATCCTTTTTCCTCTTATGAATATCCCAATGTAGGTCTTAAATGCTAATTGGTCAATATAGCATGGTAAACTTATTAACATTATTGAACCTAAATTAATTCACAATCTGTATTGAAAGAAAAACCACTATGTTACATATCTGTATAATATGCCATTATGCAACATTCCCATAACTATTCACCTGAAAGCCAGATTTCACACATGCTTAATGGCAAACTACAATCACAGAAAGATATTTTACAGTAAGATATTTTATATATATCATTAAAACCAATTTAAATTTATAGGATTAATTTTGATATATTTTATCTATAAAAATTGCCTCTGTACTTCTAGAAAGTATCTAGAGTTGTTTCGTTTCACAAACCACACAAACACACTAACCTCGAAGCTTGATGCGTGACAATATCCACTATAATTCTCAACAATTTCAATTTAGCAGCAAATGTTTTTTTTAAAACGAAAAACAAGCAAAAGAAAAAATAAATTTAACATATTATCTATGCATAGCTTACCAAAGACATTAAACACATATTATTTGAAGGCATGCCTTCAAGAAAGGCTTCTGACGTAATAACTAAAAGTTTAGAAATGTGCAGGCGAAAAAATTATATATTTTTACTGTCAACTAAAAATTACGTCTTGGGAACAAATTGAAATTATGATTGACTTCTTATTTATTTTTATTAGTCGCGGCATAACGGCTCATAGAATGCCTCCGAGTTTTTCAAGCATAAACGTTTAACTCATAACTCCGTTATCTCTTGACTGATTTAAGATATAATTAAAGTTTTGGACTCAGGAGGTCAAAACCTTTCGATTGGTGCATTTGACCACGCCCAAAGTCTCAGAGATTAATTTACTCTAATCCTGCCTAAAACAATTTCAATTTGAGCGTAAGCTGGTAGAGATTCTGATGAGTAATAAAATCGTATTTTTGTTCATATTTTTATACGTGACTCGTATCTTATTGAGACTTTCTTACCTGCAAAATTTCAAACCTACAATCTATTTGGTGCGTACATAAATATTTATTAAAAATGATAAAAGCCGATGGGGTAATTCTGAGACTAGACGTTTAGAATAAAAACTATGACATTTATTCAAACTCTTCTAAACATAAGAAAAATTTAAGAAAAACAGTAACATTATCTCTGATGAAACAAACTTAAAGAGCATAATTGGAAGTAATAACATACCGTAAATTTTTTCCACATTTTCATAGTATTATGGTGATTCTCCATAAATTGAAAAAACACACTAGTGCTACCCTCTAGCGTTTCAGAATTTAACCATGTTCTTGCTTCTCAATAAATATTGTTTTTCGACTTAAGACAACTTTAGCGCCATCTCTGGGATATTTACAATAATACTTTACCATCGCTAGCCAAAGGAAAACTTTGTACAAATTTTGTTCAAACTTTTAGCTCATAGCTCATACATCTTTTGACTGATTTGAGTTCTAATAACAGTTTTTGACTCAGGAAGTCAAACCCTTTCGATTGGTGTATTTGACCACGAATCAAGGTCTCATACATTAATTTACTCTAATCCTGCCTAAAATAATTTCGAGTGCCGCGGCTATTGAGTATTCCCTCCGTTTTTTCTTTTTTTTTCTTTTTTCTATTTACACTGAAAAATCAACAATCGTGCTTTACGATCAAATTGTTATTTTATCAAATACTTGAGAAAATCAATCTTGCTTACAAGTATTGGGGGAAAATATATATTTATATGGAGGTTGTATTAAATGTAATATAACTTCCATTTCATATGTTTGCAGAAATGAAGTTGACTATTGTCGCATACTTACTTAGAATTGATTTGTGATATTGTCCATTAATAAACTACAGTAGTTATTGGTCTAGCTGTACAAAAATCCTACGTATCCTTTAGAGACTCGACATTTCAATGAGCTCTGTAGGAGCTAGTTATTAACTACGGTAATATATATTCATAAGCCAAATTTTGAAGCAAGATGTTTTAGAAAATTTTAAAAAGGAACATTTCTATAACCTATTATAAAAGCTGTCACTGTACACTCCAAGTTTATTTTATTATGTTAAAAGTTTTATATAAGACCAGGGTTTGAGTAATCTAGTTTAGAGCAATGTTTAGAAACATACCTTTCAAATTATTAATTACGTACGATTTCGTCTTATATTGAAAACTAGACAAATTATTCCTATTTTTAAATACTATGAACCTAATTGAAAAGTTTTTATATAAAAGATATTTTATAAAGTACACTTAAATATAGAAAATTGAAAATGTATAGCACAGGTGTCCTAATATTTGATTTTTAATTATATCTATTGCTCTATCACATTCTTAGAGATGCAAAATTTTATTGTATTAATTATGATACCGACGTTCGCAAGTTTTGTTTTCAAGAGTATTTATAGTTCAAAGCTTAATTTTTGCAAACTTTATGTTAATCTGTTTGTTTGTAACTAAGCACAAAGCTACACAGTGGGCTGTCTGTACGCTGCCCTCCACGGGTATTGAAACCTGGTTTCTAGCGTTGTAAGTCCACAGACATATCGCTGTATCACTGGGGGGGGGGGGTAATCTGTAGGTCATCGATTTTTTCTTGATGTTTTAATCTAATTTCATATCTTGTTGTATACTATTATTTTGTATGGATCAATATTTTTATATATAGAGATAAAACTTAATTTAATCTATTATAAGTTAGGTTTATATATATATATATATATATAT
>NW_013666250.1:444045-445773 GCF_000517525.1 Limulus polyphemus
AGCAAACAATGTGATTCTACCAAATATTTTGAATGAAGACTATTTAGTTTAGACGGTAATGAATTTATTATTAGGATTCGGAAAGAAGAATAAAATAATTTCAAGGTATATAAAAACAGTTCCTCTTGAGACAGAGAATTAATGCCAAATTTAGTCTGATATTTTATTCTAGTCCTATATTAATGAAATTAAGTTAAAAGTTGCCTAATATTAAACTGTTATTAAATGTTGTTTATTATTTATTTTCCTTATTTATATAGATGCTTGGACAGTTGTATTTCTAAATTCGCAGATAATGATACAATGCTGGGAATACCTTTATCCGTTAAGATTTTTTTCCACCCTAAATGATCTTGATTGTTTTAGTGAATGAGCTAGTGTGTGGAAGATCAATTTTAACATTGGGAAATATAAAGTCATACACTAGAGGAATGAAAGTTTGGACATTATTTAATTCTCGTTTAAAGGGACATTGGTTTTATAGAAGAAATAAATATTTAAGTGTTATTTTTTATAAAACAATAAATTCCTCCGCTAAGTGTTAACTGTGGTAAGAAAGTGAGTAGGAGTATTGGTTATAGGTATAGATATTTATATTTTTTGTTTGTTAAAAATTAAGCACAAAGCTACACAATGGACTATCTGTGTTCTGCCTGTAATGGGCATCGAAACTCGGTTTCTAACGTTGTAGTTCCGCAGACATACCGTTGTGCCACTGGTTTTTTTAATTTTATTTTATGGATGATAAAATAATTGTAGTTTTGTATAAAACTCTGGTGAGGCCTCTTTTGGTTTGTTTGTTGTTAAGCGCAGATATAATATTATGTTGTTTGAAGAATCGAACACCGAATTTTACTGTTGAAAATTTTCAAACTTACCGCCGACCCACTAGAAAATACCTGTTTTGGAGCACTGTATGTGGAGAGAGCGCAAAAGCAGACTACTAGAATTATTCCAGCTTAAATCATTTAAACTATGAACAAAAGCTTAAGAGTTTTAGAGTGATTTTCTCTGGAGTTCATAAAATATTAGGGGTACTTGATTGCAGTATTAAACATTACTAGAGGGACCACTATAGTCGCCCTATACGCTGTCTGTTTGAGTGGTATAGTAGTTGCGAAGTGGAGTATTATGGTTTATAATTTTAACATTTGGAAGCATAAATGTAGACTGTTATTTGACATTTTCCTTATGTCAGAGCTATAAACTTAAAGATTGTTTTGTCTGATGATATGGTTTGTGCTGTTAGTTTATTTTGTTGAAGGATGTCCTCAATGACCAAATATAATAATAAACATGGTTTCAAATAGCTATGTAAAACAAATTCTTAAGTTCTGGTATGTGACTGGAAGTAAAGATCTAAAAATACTGTTGTTATAAAATTTAGATTACATTAAATTAGCTTACTTTACGCACTGTGTATTTCACATTGAATTTAAACACAATCATGAAGTATGTTAGTTGTCATATCTCCTTGAACTTTTTTTTTACATTGCTACTTTCATAAAAAGCCTGCAAAAATTCTCGATTTTATTCCCTATATGTATAATATGTTGCTTCGTAGAATGTCTTATATATAGCTTTTATAATCATTTTGAAATGTTTAGCTAAGTAAACAAACATGAATATGACAGGAACATATTACTTTTCAAGACTTCGATATATGATTATTTTACCTTAACGTATTGGGTCTTTCTGTAGAGTGGTCTCGCCTTGCTCTGATACTTC
>NW_013666250.1:446566-453992 GCF_000517525.1 Limulus polyphemus
AAATATCTTAAATTTCCATATAATTAAGTGTTATAACAATCACATTTATAGCTTCCGAAGTTTATAGCACACTGACTATAGCAAACTAATATTATATACTTCCTTTTAGGCGCGTCGCGTTGGTTATATTTATAGCCGTGTGGAGAGTTTTTCGAAATTTCAGATTACGTAACAATACAAAGCTGCAATGGCGTTTACATACATACATATATTGTTGATTCTTACACTCGAGAATCCTCTACAACTTTAGGGAATAGGTGGGAGTTTCGCAATACATATTTAACAGTATAAGTTATGTACATTTCTAAATATAAGTTTAATTTAAGCAAACATCGATATTAAAATAAACAAATAATAATAAATCCGTCACACCAGTTAGAAAACGCCGTATTTTGCTTACTACAGGTGGGATAAAACTTGTTGTAGGTCTCTTTCTAGATGGTCCTGGTTCCTCAAGTTGACCCACATTCCCTTTTTTCCAATGCTATTAAGGAATACAATCTGAACAGATTTTTATGATCTGCGTATATGAATATTTCAAGTCGCTAGTGGCTGCTACTACAAAAGCGTTCAATATTCGGTAACACACATTACCTACAAAGCCCCAAACAGCGTCAAAATATATTTCTGTTACATTACACTCCATATGACTTTATAGCAGATGTCATTGACCCATGACATGTTGATTTACATATATATAAAATCGTTTTAATACAATGTACTCAACCTTGCATATTGTTATAGAACCTGAGAAGAATTTGGGGAAGATGTACATAGATCTGTACTTTATTTTGTTTCTTATATGCTTTAATATTTCCACCATATAAGTTCTATACGGTTTAATGAAAGAGTAAGAACATGCTACATGTATTTTCATTTGTAGCTTAGTTCCCAATCATTTGATTATATTTTAAGGCTGGGTTGAATTCAGCAATATGTCGGCACATATTTTATTCCTTTAAGGCAATCACTTCAAAATTTCTGTTGTAAATAATATGATGATTACAATTTTGTGTTTATGTTAAATTTATTTTATTCCTTATCCAAATAATAAAGAATATAGCCATACATTCAACTGTACTTACTGAAAACGGTCTTTCGGATCCAATACTGGAACAATCATCTTTAATTAGGAAGCTTAAAAAAGAACACATTAAGCTGTTCTTTACAAGGTACGTAATGATTATATACACCTGGAAAACTTTGAACAATAACTATTTAATTTAAAATATTTTAAATACTCCAGATGGAAAAAACAATTGGCATTAAAATCGTCAAGTCAGATGTGATTCAATGGCTAGACTACATGACATTCATCCAGAAGAGGTTGTAAATAATCGATTCCTCAGCTCCTGTTGACAGACATTTGTAAAGCCATCTTCGAAGTAACCTTTAGACTTGCTGTATATTTTGAATATAACCGGATGTTCCTTTCTATCCATTATGTTGAGCCGCGTTATCAACGAGCTTTCTTGCTGTTTTTGGTTTCATATGTATTATTACACATATGGTCAGGTTTACAGATAAAGGTATCTTATTTTCGAAATTTGCAAAATTTATTTTAAACATTTGAAGCACGTTGAAATAAATAAATTGGTCTAATGTCCACTAGCCTAAATTGCTCTGAAAATCATAGGCCAGTTGAAACAAGTTTTACTTAGTCCTAGTTTTATAACTAAATTTTCAGAAAATATTATTTCACATAAATCTGATTAGTTATGATTCTTTAGAGACTGAGAAAAAAAATTATTAATATGTACATGATACGTCTAAGTTCTAACTAAATCATCCTCAATTAGCTCAAACTTTTCCAGGGCTCAGCAATAAGCCTGAGTGCTTACAAAATTAAAAAATCGGGTTTCGATAGCCGTGGTGGACAAGGCACAGACAGCCTATTCTATAGCTTTGTATAAAACAAACAAAAAAACCTCAATTTTTGTGCTATAAATAAATTGAAATCATCCACACAATTAAACATTTCAGTACACAACTATAACTTCGAGGTTGTATGTACCAGAGACACAAACGTGCTGTTACTTTTGCTTCTTCCCGTCACTGCAGTTATGGAGGTATGGATGAACTGCAGCATGTCCAAGAAAAAACAACATATACCTGTAAACCAGATCCATGCAAACTTGGAAAAGGATGTTGTCAACAATTCTCGGCTTCCATGCTCTCACAGGACCAGATGAAACCAGTCAGTTCTGTGTTTTTTTACAAGAAAACAGCATGGAAAATGTTTTCAAAATGTCCCGAATTATTGGAGAGTCTCGGTTGGGGTGATGGTGTCAACACTGTACACATTGAGCGTTTTCTTATCAAGATGTACAGTTCTGAATCCACAGCTAATTCTGTCAATGATCTGTGTGTTGAGATGTCTCACTGTTCCAATGAACCGGAGAAAATGCCACCCACTTATAATGCACTGGTTATGTACATCAGAAGAAGCCATTACCAAGCCAAGATTTCAATGAATGCTGGTCTCTCCTATCCTAGTCTTCCAGACCAGAGGACAGCGTATTGATTTGCAACACTGATCGTACTTTACGTCCACAATTGATGACACTAGAACCTATTCCATCTGTGTGCAATCGATGACACTGGAACCTATTCCATCGGACGGTGGACACGAAATACTATTTTTGGTGATAGATATGGGAAATTGTGAAGATGTGTGATGAGTTGGTGCATCAGTCGTAGCAGTTTTGTGTAACTCTGCTGGAATATTATGTAGTGATTGAGACCGCTCAATTACAGTATTTCCTTTGTTCTGTTCATTAAGTGAACCACGCTAGAAATCTGCTATTTACATGACATTCAGCGTACCTTTGCCGTCCATGATCTATTCTTGCCTATCAAAATTACCTGTACTGAACTGCATGAATTTTCCAGGAACAATGCAATATGAACTGAAGATGTTGTCATTTTCTTGAAACTGTGAGGGCTGTGTTTAAGCTATAGATATGTCGATTCTATTAACAGCAGTGTAACTGATGGAATCGCCTGTGGATTGAAGTTAATCAATTAGTTGTTTTGTGTTGTTCATGTGATGAACATGGAGTCCAGTTAGAATATGTTTTGGTGTCCAAATGATATATTATAGAAAATGATTTGTTCGATGTTCAAAATCCTTCATTGGGTTGTTTCATAATTTTATGATCATCTTCATGATCTCGGTTTTCTTTTTGTGCATCAAGTGGGTCCTCATCATCTTGTAGCCTCCATTTAATGAGTAAGTAAAGATTGTTTGGGATGCATTGTTCTGTAGCTTCTAGGTTCACGATATCGTAACCTTGATGACCTGGAGATGCCATTTTATCGGATTTAAGATTACATGCCACAGTATGAAGTGGTTAATTTCAAAACTTTCAAACTAATCAGCATCATTTGTGTCAATTTCCTTTTCGATTAAGACGATAATAGCACCTTCGGTTAATGCAGGGGCTGGTTGACTTGTTTCTGCTTTCTGGATGTAATTTTGTCACCATATTTCTTGTGCAACTTTTTGTTTGAGAACATGCGTATGGTATGATTGATCAGTGTACCAGAATCTTTCATGAGAGACGTGTACTTTTCATTCAATTTGTCTATACTATATATGTGACCACGCTGAAAGCTTGTGTCCAGTATTTATAGGAGTCTCTGAAAAGGTGTGTCAAATTTCTCTTGTTCACTTTCTTGAATATTAACAGAGTGATTGGTTTGGTATGTTTTTTGCTTGCGTGAAGAATGATCGTGGGCTTCATGTGCAATTAAATGATTTTCACCGATTCTGCATCTTATAGTTTGTTCTCTTGTTGCATTAAAGCCTGTGTAGTAAAACTGTCTTCAACTAAATATGACTTGAAATAGCATAATTTTACAGTTACTGTGAAATATAATATCTGACATCACTTGTGTCAAGCACAATATGCCCTAAAATTTGCAATAGGCTGGAGACTGGCGTTCTTCCACAGAAGTTTCGCTAAAAGTATACATAATGCAAACTATGTAGAAGTGATTAGTTAACAACAAATTTCAATATTCTATGATAAGCAACAGAAAATTAAAGATCGGTATGAATTACGTGAACAATATATATCCAATATAACTACAAAATCTGCAAACCAAATCAATATAGCACTAACCGACAAATTGTCAGCAAGAAAATATAACAGGTAACTTTGAGTTTATGCGAGTGACAGCTATATATGTATACAGTATCCTATCAAAAGACATGGGACACACTTCTGATTGCAGGAAAATGAGTGCGACGACGAAATATGCAAATAATTTGGCTTATAAAGTTGATCAGCGGTTCACTCGGAAGTCATTTCGAACTTGTACGCCGAACGAAAAAAGCTACCAGAGTTTCAGAGGGGAAGGATAGTTGGATGTCATTTGGAGAAAATGTCTGTACGTGCTATTGCGCAACAATTAAACATTCCCAGGTCGACAACTAGCAAAGTGATGAAGAAATGGGAGTCCAGAGGTGACAATGAGCCCAAGAAACGACCAAGGAGGCATAAAATACTGACTGACAGGAGCCGACACGCCTTGAGAAGGCTGGTTACCTGATTGTGCTGTTCCAGTGGCCAGCACAGATCCCTGACCTCAACGTAATAGAATATATTCGAGATGAACAGAATAAGAGTAAGACGGCCCTCCAGTAGTGAAGCTTACGAATTCTTTAAAGAAGGAGTGGAGCACAATACCAACAGCTTTCTATCAGAAATTAGTAGACAGTCTTCCACAATGCGTTGAAGCAGTCATTAAAGCCCAAGACAGGCCAACACGCTATTATTTTCTTGGAATAAAGACATGTTTTATTCATAACTACCCGTGTCTCATGGCTTTTTGGTAGGATATTGTATATCCAAACTTTAAACGTCTCGTATTAATGTGTAGGAAAATGATTGGGGATAATTTTTGGACATCAAACTTGAGGGTATGTGCTGTGGATGTGAAGGTATTGAGACGAATGACCACGATAAAAACCTAAACCGAAATAAAATTTCAAGGAAAAAATTAAGATTTTCACTCACAAAAGAAAATATTCCAAGAGTAACATTAAATTATTTTACATTATGATGGGATAATGTATTCTCTTTAAGTTTATACCAAAAACAACTCCATACGATGAATACTTTGGAAGATGTATCGATCTTTGCCGATTTCAAATTATCAAAAATTTTGTTTCACTGGAACGCAAGAAATACGCTGTCATCCGGTAATGCACACTCTGCAACATGACAACCAACCTATACTAGTCCCCATAAGACCCCTCTACAAGAATATATAGGTTTTAGGTATAATGCTGGGTGTGTGAACGGGATTGAAAGATGATACCGTTAACATCTGATGTTTGATTCCTCAGAGCAATCAGAGCGCAGATAGCCCATTGCGCAGCTATGTTTTAAAAGAGCAACATTATGAGCATATTTGGTTTAGTTTTAACCATCTTTGTAGGTTCCTATAATTGAATCTATATCGCTATATTGATGAAACTGAATCATTAAAAGTAATATGAAATTCTTATGAAAGACCCGTATAGTGGAATAACTAAATTAGTGTGGGAGCCAGAACTGAAAAAAGTGACTTAGGTTGTAAGCTTACTGCTGACCCATCGAGGGACAAAGCGCTCATCTAACAAAGATGCATATATTCAAAATCACTTATTACAATCTTCGTCATAACAACCTTCAATATTTTTATTTAGGAATTGACAAAAACACTTCTTTCAAGAAATCATAAAGCAAAATGTTACTCACTGCAAAATATTTCAAGTTTTATTTTTTATTCAGTTATTTTATATATGTGGAAACAACGCAGAGTTTCAGTGCATATTATATGATAACGATATAGTACTGTTTCTATTTTTGATAGTGTTGTCTTGTTTAGCTCACTTATAAAACCAGCATTTATCTAAACGATGACATGACTTAAATGTTATTTTGGTTCACTAAGAGTAATTTACTGAAAATAACTAAACAGAAGTGTATTTTTATCCATTGAATTATTTACATCTGTTACGAAAAATCCTTTTAACCATGTCCGACTAATAGATTTTAATAGAAATTAAAACTTAGAAAATATTAATATAAGAAATATAAACTACGTTTTAATGCCAAGTTTACTGACATAGTTTGAAGCTAAAGTTGTTTGATTGAATTTTGAAGGTATCTCTAAAAAGTGATATGCGTAGTTTGACAGACTAGCGCATATATGGTTAAGATTGGTGATTGTAAACGTAAGGATGTTTGTCTGGTTTGATCTTTCATACTTATGTGAAATTTTAACACAGATTGATGGACATAAAGAGTTTTGAGTCTTTATTTTCCGGTCTCATTTACACAGAGATTTTCAGCATGTTAGTTATAGTTTTAAAAGGAAGACAGAAGACAATGTCCACATTTATATACCTGCATCATTTGAGTTACCAAACGTAGCATGGTAATCAGTCTAAACATTCCAGATCTTGATTACTTAAATTAGTAATAGCCGTAGTGATAGGGAGCGTAGTGCCCGTAATAGTGTCCTGGGTAATAACCACCGTAATAAGTAGTAGGAAGAACAGCTTTGTTGACCAGAGTGTTGGCGGGATCCTTAGAGCTGTCTGTACCTGGTTCGTTGGTATGAACGTTAGCATTGAAGCCACTAGCGTCAGCTTTATAAGTTACGACGCGCCTGCGACCATCAGCATCAGTCAATCCATAGGAGCCGACCTTGACGTTACCGAGAGCGTCACCAAACTCTCTGCGGAAGGTTCCTCCGGTGGCATGACCCTCATTGTAGCCAAAGTTATAATTGCCGATAGCCTGTATTAGAAAATAAAAATTGTCGTTTGTCACCATAAAAGGCTTGTACGGCTCTGTTCTCTAGTTTACCCTAGTCTGGGATCACTGCTAAGGGATAGGATTTACAGAAATAACCACTGCTTAGTGACATGTGAACATTCAAGAAATAGATTTTACCTAACTAAAATGTTATTTTTCTAATTAAGAAGGAAAAATAAGAGCTAGAATCCAAGAATTTAAAATTCATTCTCTGCTCGCATGAAAAATAAAACAAGGATACAACAATATTTATTAAATTTTATATCTCGTGGATGATAACAAATGATGTTAACTGTTCGTTTTCATATATAATCTACTTCATTGTTTGAGTATCTCGTAATACATAAGTTTTGAGAGTGAATCCACGCTATAGATCTTGGAAATAATTCCGTCAAAACGTACGACAGGAATATCACACTAACTAAAGGTGACTTGTATTTATTAATACGTTCACTTACGGAATCAACATGTAAATTCTTTCAAACATAAGATAAATTCTACTTACATCTTGGTTTTTAAACTGTGTACTGGCGCCAGCTCCGTAATAATATGCAGGGTGGTACAAATACCCAGCATGGGCAGTAGCAATAACGGCAAGAACGATCAGGGCC
>NW_013666250.1:454835-459258 GCF_000517525.1 Limulus polyphemus
TTTATACTCTACGTTCTCTCTAAACAAAAATATCTAAGACAATTAATTATTATAAAAAGAGTTTTGTTAGTTATTTTCCCAAAGTATTAGAACAGCTTATTATTTAGATAAAAAGCGCGCATTTCAAGGTAAAAGTTGTGATCTCAAGATGCTTGTTACAACGATAGACAGAGACGTTTGTATCAGTTGTGCTTGGCACAGAGCGGCTGGAGGAAACAAGGTGTGGTTAGTGACGGTATTCTTCGTTCCTGCTTAACCTTGATCTAATTTCTTAAAGACAAGGGCGATGATGTTAATCTCACAGCTTCTATTATTCTTCGTTAGACTATAGAAATAAATCAATATTGTAAAAAAATATTACAAATTTAAGAATTAAATTATTCTTTTGACAGACCGAAGCAAAGATCGTCAGGGTCACAGGCAGGATTATAATGCTTTTTTCCGTCTATTTAATTTACCATTTTACAAATACGCTGGCCATTTTTCTGAGAAAATATATTTTTGATTTAAAATTAGCATCCTAATTTTCTAAAATCATAAAAATATAAAGAAACACATAGTGAAGGCTAAAAATTTAACGTGTACATCATCATAGGATTTGTCTCATTTTTTTGCAGATTCCATGTTTACAAAGCTGGGCCTTTATGGAACTTGGTTCTCTTTTATTTGTAGATATCACTACTTTATACAACAACTTCCTAATTATGCTATTATTGTACGTGAGAAGAGATTTGGTCAGATATCAATACTATTTGTTTTAAGTTACAATTTTTCAAATTGAAAACCTTAATTTCCATAATTATGTTTTTATTACTTTTAGATAAACTTGTTTTGTTTTAAACAAATTATGGACTTATTTTATTAGCTGAGCAGATAGGTAGAAAATCATTTAATTTTATTAGAACGTGTATATTTTAGTTTAATTAAAGTAATATGAAAAAATAAATCAAATAAAATGTTGGATAGATATTATTGTCGTCTTTTTGACAGTATTGGTAGTAATTTTAAAGTATTTACAGGATAATGAAACCAAAACAAATTTTAGCAGCATAGTAATGTAACTTAAATACATCCTCTTGTCAAAACCAGGTGCACTGTTTATTTCAGAACAATCGGTATAAAGTGGTATGCCCGTATTGTATGTACTCTTTTTTTTACTGTTCTTTTTTCCACTTCAATAATAATAAGAGAAAAATAATTTTACTACATTTGACTGAATATTTTCATTAATTTATAAATTATGTTGAGTTGTTCTTTTGTGTGTAATGTTATAGGGCTTAGATCTGTTCAGAAACATAAGAACAGTAGCACTAGATCACTTAGATCAAATGTGGTAAAAGTTATGTTCTGTATATATAGTCCCCTAGTGAGACAGCGGTAAGCTCACGGAGTTACAAAGCTAAAGTCCGAGTTTGATTCCCGCGATGGACACAATAGATATCCCAACGTGTCTTTGTATAAAAGAAATAAACATATGAACTGTACATATAATCACAGTGGTGCCCTTTTACCTAATTTGTTTGAAGTCACTACTGTAATTCTAGATATATTTAAAGTACGATGAACTACGAGCTAAATATAAAGTGAATACGTTTTGAAGTTTCATTTCCAAAGGGTTGTATTTACAAAAAGCTGCAATTTCATAAATTGTAAATATATATATATATATTTATAATCTTACTCTCTAATTTATTGGATAAAAATAATGGAAACTATTTTACATGAGGTTTAATCATTCAAACAACATGATCACGAAATAATACTAACAATAATATTGATTTATATACACATCACACTAATTTAAAGTTGTAATTAAAATGATTAGTCAGATGACAAAAAAAGATATATTCTTAAAATTACTTTATAATACGAATTAGATTTTTCTTTGGTGAAGGACAAATTCATACTTTTCCAAATATTGATTTTTATACCATGTATATTTCCTCTAATCTGTATGAAATATTTTAAAAACTGAACACAAAACCTAAAGTTATTAAAAATGTTTCAACAACCTTGAACCGTGTAGTATAACATTTGCTGCTATCAAGACAAAAATGGTTTTGGAAATATATAAATGATAACTTTTTCTAATAATTATTTTAGTAATGTCATGACAATAAATGTTGTGATTTCAGTACCATTAATTCATCGGCATAGCTAATAATGCGAAACTTTCAAAATTATTGCATTAAAAAGAAATCTCTAAAAAGTTTGTTTTTTCATGCCAGCGATTCCAGTGGTAATGAAAATTGCGAATAAATCATTAGAATAGAATATATATTTTAATCTAAACCATTAATTCCTTTACATTGTTATACCAGCACAATCATATCAAAATCTATTTAACCTGCTTCTAATCCAATTAATACAGTCCTGAAAACACAATGTAATAAATTAAGGTCGTTTGCTTGTATCTCTCTTCTTCTTTTTAACTGCTTATCGAGATAATTGTTTTCAGGATTTTACTCTGATTTAATTATACAAGTGAAGTAAAAAGCAAGGTCAAGAAGATTGTGTTGGTTAGAATCCGCCATTTCATTTCTTAAGATATAATTTCAAAATTTAGTCTAACATTGGCTTATCCAATACAAATAATGAATTTAATTACAAGGTTGTCAGGTTTTATAGATAGAGATTCTGATTAGTTCTCACATTAGTTTCACTGTACAAAAAAGATATATGACTATCCAACAATTAGTTTCCAATATCAGTCATTTGTACTGTAATGTTTGATGAAAGATTTCAAGAGTGAAACACTAGGAACTTCCTGCATTACGCAATGAGCCAGTAGTCTCCTAGGAGATTGAGTGTCGAGCTTAGAACCCCTATTGGTCAACAGCTCTAAATTAGAGATGGCTATGGCTGAACCTTGGGATCTTTGATATGACCGTTTATTTCATGTGTTGCACATGGTTTTTTTCAGATTGATAACACTAAGTACCTTACATTATACTAAACTCCTTTTCAATGCTAAGCTTTTACATATTTTTTTTGCAGAATTCATTTTGGAAGAGGAGGTCAGTTTATTTCTATTTTAATCTTTAAAAAAAAACACTCTCTACAATTAATTCTGATAACGTTCGCTCTCTGGAAAAATCGTACTGTAATTTATTATGTAAATGTTCTCTACTTATACTAGTGAAATATTCTAACTTTTATTTGGTTTAAACTTTAAAGCAAAATGGCTGCACTTACATATTTATGTGGCCTCTCTTAATATTGTCGAAAGAAAAAAAAAGAAGAAGGAAAACTAGATATTGATTGGATTCAAGTTTCCATTTTTATGAATACATATCTACCTGACAGTAGCAACACTATGTATGTGTAGATCTAACAGATTAGACCTATTTGCTCTCTTGTATTGCACATGAAGAAATCTGTTTAATGTACCCATAATGTAGATAACTGAGTAAGAAATAAGTGGCTATTGCGTATACAGCGAATAAAAATTTTATTTTTGTTATAGTGGATGTTGTGGGTTGACTTCTGGCTACAATAATCTGTAGGCAGTTTCTATACTAGCACGTCGTTTTCCCTTCAACTTCATTAAAGTTTTTAATTATTTCTATCGGATATACAATAACAAATAAGAAAACTTTTGGTTCTTATTTGCACCATATTTTTCTTCTGCTATCTCTCTTTTGGTTTATTCCTTGCTTTCGCTCAGCCGGTTTTTTGTTTTCTCTTTCTGATAGCCGTATCTTATACATATCTTTCCCCAAACCACGCCAATCACACCTGTTTTCCTTACATCGGATTAAAACGTCTCGCGATCAAAGAGGTTCTTGTAGGTTCCAAATCCGATGAGCTTGAAAAGGCTGCCACTCTTCCAACAATTCTGTCAACACGTAGTGCTAATATCTCTTAATACCAGAAGTCGGCCGTTTTCTCACTCTCTCAGCCCCAACCGATTCTTATACCGAACTCCTTACAATTTACAATTTACCGTATAACAAACGCTCAAGCTATCGTAGTAATAGTACTGATATGATCATGACATGATGGCTGACATACTTCACCAGTTATGGAATTTACATGTTTGATTTTCGCCAAACAATTATGGTGAAGATCGAGATTTGTTCATGCTGTTGCTATACGAAACAGATTTATTTCAGCTTGACTGTTTAGACGATATAAGCATCCTTAAATAATGATGCCATATTATACGTTAAGCACTAATTTTGGTTCACCACAATATAGACTAATACATGCTCATTACGAAGGACTTAAAAAGCCTACTTCGATAAAAGCAGAGATACTCAAGCTTTAAATTAGAGTTAAGCTGAAATTTAACCAATAATTCGATGACGAGGAACCCACTTTGAGACTAATAATGGCTGGAGACGGCTTGAATGGGTGACCCGCTACATAAAAGAACAAAAGACCACCTCTACCTCAAATATCCTCCAACTACAGAAAGAAG
>NW_013666250.1:459514-460977 GCF_000517525.1 Limulus polyphemus
TTTTTCAAAGAATTCTCAAACAAGACTGTTAATATAGTCAGCCAATCCCGTAAACTGAAAAGTAACCTCACAAGTAACGAGATCAAATCTATTTCCAATCTTAAACAGGACACTAACATTAAAATTCTAAAAGCTGATAAAGGCAACACCACCTTCATCATGAACAATTCAGAATACATCGACAAAATGAACGACATCCTTTCCGATAAAAAGAAATTCAAAGCCATCCTAAATAACCCAACAAACACACACGAAAAACAATTAAACAAAACTTTATTACGAATGAAAAAAGATAATTTAATTACTGACGATCTTTATTTTTATCTACGTAAAACTGATTCACGCACACCACAACTCTACGGCATTCCTAAACCACACAAACAGGACTGCCCCGTACGACCTATACTGTCCACTGTTGATTCATTCATCTACAATCTTGGCAAATACATAGTCTGGGCTCTCACACCATATGTAACATCTGCAGGTTCATTTTTTAAAGATGCCTTCAATTTTAAATATACACTAGAACAACTAAATTCGAAAGCCTTAATGGCCAGTTTTGATGTCGTGTCACTCTTCACCGAAGTCCCCGCCAATGAAGCTTGCAATATTGCACTCAACCTCTACATTAATGATCCCAACAAGTTAATGCACATCCCCAGCACACTTTTTGCTTCTCTCTTAGAATTTACAACGACTAAAACCAACTTCATTTTCAACAACGAACATTTCCTTCAAATAGACGGTTTAAGTATAGGCAATCCTGTTTCGCCCGTTCTTGCCAATATATTCATGACCAAAATCGAAACACAAGCCATACATTCTGCGCTTCATCCCCCACTATACTGGTACAGATATGTCGATGACACTTTTGCTGGTTTCAACTCTACAGAACATACACTAACTTTCTTTAAACACACAAATTCCATTCACCCCAACATCAAATTTACCATAGAACATGAAAACAATAAACAATTATCCTTTCTTAACCTCAAAATTATTAGATCTGACACTGAGTTTAAAACAAAAATTCACCGCAAAAACACACACACTGGTCTCTACATCCTCTGGAATTCCGCTCATGACACCACACAAAAAATCAATACACTTAAAATCCTCATAAACACAGCCACAAGACTCTGTTCAACTGACTATATAAATGAAGAAATTAACCACTTAAAGCATTCCTTTATTCACACCAATAAATTCCCACCAGCTATAGTTGAAAAGCTCTCCAGCATTCCCCACAATAAAACTCACGAACAAAATTGACACTAACAAATCCAACAACAGCACATTACACTGCAGTTTACCTTTTGTTCCTGAAACCAGCTCAAGAATTATCCACACTTGGACTAAACTAGCCAGTAAACACAATATTCCTGTCAACGTCAAATTTTCACAAAAATCCGGCCCTAAATTAAAATCGTTACTAAACAAAAATTATTTAGAATCACACAATA
>NW_013666250.1:461059-467007 GCF_000517525.1 Limulus polyphemus
ATATATATATATCTGTGTCAGTGTAATAACTTGTACCGGATGATAGCAAAACCTTGTCGAAACCGTTAGTACATTTGCTGTCAATGTTAACTTAATTATAAAGTTTTTCTTCATTACCCATTCAAACCGTCTCCAGCCATTATTAACCAATAATTGTTTATTAAGGAAGGTGTGTTTTTTCAGCTAGAGCAATTAAGATAAAAATAAATAAATATAAGGTAAAAACACCTAAACATAATAAATTGTTTAATTTGTTAAACCCTCGTCAGTTGTTATTTCACAAAAAATATTGACAAATGATTAGCAAGAAGAAGCAACTAGTTGCTTCGACCGATCATCCTTATTTTCGAATGACCGTTCCGACGGGGAAAAAAATCCACTCTATTTTTTGTAGCATTAAATTATTAGATGATGGTAATTAATATCCTTGTTGTTTTTTTTTACTCCCTCTTTTATATTCTATGATTTATGTTACTGTTTGGGTAAAACCTTAGCAAGGAACTATATTAATCCAACTTAAAAATATTATTGATTTTCATCAGTAGTTTTAGAAATATTGCTTAGCCTATTACTGATCGTAAAAGTATTGAGTAAGAACACCGTCTATTCAAAACTGCCAAAGTTTTCGTTCCAAAACTAATGATGTACATGAGAGAATAAGTACCAAACAATAAACTCTTGTTGTTAGTTTGTTTGTTTTGAATTTCGCGCTAAGCTACACGAGAGTTATCTGCTATAGTAGTCCATAATTTAGCAGTGTAAGACTAGAGGCAGCTAGTCATCACCACCACCACCATTTCTTGGGCTACTCTTTTACCAACGAATAGTGGGATTGACCTTCACATTATAATACCCACACGGCTGAAATGACAAACATATTTGGTGGGACTGGGATTCAAACCCGCGACCGTCAGATCGCGAGTTAATCGCCCTAAATACCTGGCTATGCCTGGCCTTGTTGTTAGTCGTAAAATAAAGAGAAAAAAACAGGCACGAACACCAAACTTAGAGCAAGTGGTGACGAAAAAAGTTATATTTTAATTACATTTGCCTGAACTGAATCAAATCCTCCCAAGGCTTCAGTACTATTTGACCTACTCGTGCTCGCTCCTCTATCAACAAGTTCGTCGTTATTTTCCCTCCAAGATACCATAAAGATTAGCTATATTAATTACGCTGCTCAAGATACGAGGACTTCAAAGAGACCTCGAAGTAACACAAAGGAGCTCACTATCCTTATACGATAATTGACTTTTAACATCATAAGATATGCGTTATCAACATATTCAAGAAATATGACATTCACTGTAGTCTTCCTTTTTGCTATATACTCAACCACTGTCCTAGCCAAATGAAGCGAAAAAAATGCGCCAAATATGTTGCTACCCTAGTCATTCTCTAGTTGAGGAACAAACTGTAATAAACATGTTATGTTTCAAATTGTGTCTTGGTACGTTTTGTTGTCGATCAGCACAAAGCTACGCAGCGGACTCTCTGTGCTTTGTTCACCACTGTATCAACATCTGATTTTTAGCGTCGTAAGATTGCAGACTTACCGCTGTACCACTGGGAGTGAGGTGGAGTTCTTTATTGTTTATTTGTTTTACAGCAAAGCCACATGGGTCAATTTACCGCAGAGAATCAAACTCCGGATTTTAGTGTTCTAAGTCCGTAAATTTACCACTATCCACCCGCGGGGGACCTTTGGTAAGAAACGGAGTTGCAAGATAAGTATTAGCTTTGTATAATATCAAATGCTTTAGTTTTCAGTTAGTCCTTGTATTAAAAATAATTATTGAATAATTTGTTTGTATTCATGAGTTCTAACTGTATATGTTTAAATTTGAGACACATGGTATAAATGCATATGTTATAAAGTTCATTAAAAATATTCAATTTAATATGGGATAATACTTGATTTATTTTTCTGTGTGTTTATTGAAATCAATTTTAAGTGCCTTGAGATAGCACCCTTTTCTATATAATATTCAAATGTCATGATAAGACAAAGGATATCATGACATTCTCATGATATTACGGCTCACAAACTATTTGAGATATTTACCATTAAAGGTGGCCATTATTTCAACTAATACACACTAAAGCATGAGCAGTACACAAATATTAAATTATGTCACCATAAATACTATATCACATAAAGAACGAATGAAATACATTCCTAATTGTAAGCTAGAAACTCCTGAACATCTCATTTAGATGTACAGTTAAATAGGGCTCTTACTAAGTGCTATCAAAGTGGTCATCAGATGGCGCGGATGCATTTTCATTACACTTGTAGATTTCTTGTTGTTGATTGTTATTATATACAAAGCTACACAAAGGGCTATCAGTGTTTTGCCCACCACGGTTATCGAAACTCGACTTTTAGCGGTATAAGTCCGCAGACAATGCCGCTGTGCCACTGGAGGGAACACTTGTTGAGATGGTAAGTGCGCTCTTAGTGACATAAGATCTTTGTTTCCATCCCGAATACATAGTCAAGCTACTGGGCAAAAAAATCTTATCAACGGACTTTTAAAGTTTTAGACAGACTTGAATCTCTGATTAAAGAAAGTATACCTGTTAACCAAAGTCTCAGTAGCTTAAATAATCCATCAATTTCTGTTGATACATGCATGTTTTAATTCTTTCTCTTTAGCTATATAGATACATTTATTGTTTTATTTGATGTGGATCTACGTCCAATATCTTACAGGTTTATACAATCTCTCTCCTGCTTTTGAGTCCTAATATTACCCTTACAAACTTATATCTTAGTACATAAGCTTCTATTTAACCTTCAAGTCATTATTTGTAATTATAGTTTTATATTTTCTGTAAGAATTTGCAGAAGATAGAATTTGTGTATTCCGAAACGTTAGATAAATGTGTTGTTATTTGTCACTTCTGTGGTTAAATGGGTCATCATTACCTACCTCTGTGAAACAAGATCAATTGAACTTGTAAACAGCTCAAAATTGTTTAATGTTTGGAACTACATCATTCATATAAAATCAAGTTAATGTTTTGAAAAACTGTATTAAAAACGTATCGCACTTGTAATGGTGTATAGGTTAGGCCAAAGAGATATACTAACTTATCTTAAATATAATAATAGTTATTCTGTTACGGTAAACATCTGACATCTTTACCCAAAGTACTAGAGCCAAAAATTAACAGCAGTTGGAGTTTCTAAAATCAAATAATTGCAATTCTAAGTCACTTGTAAACTATCAAAATCTGGCTATTTTATTTCAGATTCTTAACTCTTTACTTTATGTGTCTTTCTTACATAATATTTTAACTTATATAAATTTACCGATATAATGGTCTAGACTCCATTTTCAATTAGGTTGGTGAAATGGTTAGTTGTTATTAATCGCAAAGCAACACAATGGACTGACTATCTGTACTATCTGCCGACCACGGATATCGAAACCTGATTTTTAACGTTGTAAGCCTGTAGATTTTCCGCTGAGCCACTAGGGACCTTCAGTATAGGAAATATTAATGCAGTAATTTTCACTGTAGAAATATGATCAAAATTGCTAAAACTAAAATACAAGTGCTCATATGATAAATATATATCCGAAATCGCTAATTTTAATATTCGTCCTTACTATTGCATAAATGAAAAAAAAAACAACCAAAAAACATTGCCTTCAAGAAGTAATAAAATATAGAACCTCATTAGCTGCGAAACACGTTAATTGTATTTCAAGTTTTTTGTTTTTTAAATATTTTTCTAACTTTGTATTAAGTCTTTAATTTACATCAAAATAGTGCAAAGCTATAGTGAATACTTTGTGACAAGTTTGTTTGTTTTGAATTTCGCGCAAAGCTACACGAGGGCTATTTGCACTAGCCGTTCCTAATTTAGCAGTGTAAGACTAGAGGGAAGGCAGCTAGTCATCCCCATCGCCAACACTTGGGCTACTCTTTTACCAACGAATAGTGGATTGATCGTCACATTATAACGCCCTTACGGCTGAAAGGACGAGCATGTTTGGTGTGACGGGGATTGGAACCCGCGACCCTCAGACCTAACCACCTTGCCATGCCGGGCCTCTTTGTGACAAGAACATAACTGTTGTCTTCTAACTTCGAAAGTGTTTTTATGTTTGTCTCATTTATAAAAGTAGACATTTATAAGACATCAAAGTTAATGACCACTAAGTGTTTTTGAAGATTAATAATAATATTGTTTTTATCCATTAATTAACAAATAATAAGAGGAACAGTGGGAAAGAACAGGTTTATACAGTATACGACTATCTAATTTTTGTAGAAAGATTTAGTTACGAGTTGGTGATTAAAAAATTAAGATGTTTTTGGTTGAATTTAACCCTAAAAGTTATATGAAATTTTAACACAGTTTGATAGCCATAAAGAGTTTTGAGTCTTTATTTTCCAATCTCGTCTACACAGATTTTCACGTCATGTTAGGTGCAGTAGAGATGAAATTAAAGTTTTATAAGGAAGATAAAAAACAATGTATATACCAGCATCATTTGAGTTACCAAACGTAGCATGGTAATCAGTCTAAACATTCCAGATCTTGATTACTTAAATTAGTAATAGCCGTAGTGATAGGGAGCGTAGTGTCCGTAATAGTGTCCTGGGTAATAACCGCCGTAATAAGTAGTAGGAAGAACAGCTTTGTTGACCAGAGTGTTGGCGGGATCCTTAGAGCTGTCTGTACCTGGTTCGTTGGTATGAACGTTAGCATTGAAGCCACTAGCATCAGCTTTATAAGTTACGATGCGCCTGCGACCATCAGCATCAGTCAATCCATAGGAGCCGACCTTGACGTTACCGAAAGCGTCACCAAACTCTCTGCGGAAGGTTCCTCCGGTAGCATGACCCTCATTGTAGCCAAAGTTATAATTGCCGATAGCCTGTATTAAAAGAAACAAACAAAAAACAGTAATAAATATATATGTTTATTATTACACATACATTTGATTGGTTATAATTGTTTAGAAACCGAGTAAATTAAACTCTATTTCATAAATTTAATTGCTGAAAAACAGTAAAGTGAGATGCAATTCTTACCTAAACATTTGTATTTGTTTAAACTCTTATTCTTTCAATGAAATTTCGTTATATAAAAAAAATGGCTTAGATTGAAGTCATCTAATATAGATGCAATAATCTTCAGTCTGACAAAGATAAATATTACAGTACTTACCTGTCATTAATATTTGTCTCTTCTGTATTTCAAAACTAGACATGGCAGATTAATAACTTCCAACTAGCTTATGATCTCCAGACTCTAGCAAGTCCATTTTTACATTATCGTAAGAGAGGTTTCAACTTACACCATAGTTCTCTTTATACATTTACGTGGTTGCCATAATGTAAATCTAATGTAATTTCTCAGTTTAGTGATTATTGCCGTTATAATGGCAACTAGCAGGCCTAATTATTTACATGATGTAATGCAAAATAATGTCAAATTTGGGATACGCTTTCGGGAAATCCTCTTAAAGGTGTTTTCTAGAAATAACTGGAATCTGTAAGAGGGTTAGATGAAACGTTTCACCTTTGTGCAAACCCTGGGGTCGATATGATTCGTTTGGCACCATTTAGAAGTTGGTGAGTCCAGAAGTTTGGGAGTACGAATTTTCGGAATTTAAAAATCCAGGTTCTGCAAGTGTGGGGTGAAAACTTTTAACTTTGTGGAAACTCCGAGACGATTCGTGTCCTACCATTTAGAGGTCAGTGCGACCAGCTGTTTAGGAGGAGTTACGTGACACAGTGAACCTTATTATGTACATGCAACAAACGTTATGCTAGGAAAGCGAAAAGTCTCTTACTGAATCAATATGAAAATTGTTTCAAACATAAGATAAATTCTACTTACGTCTTGGTTTTTAAACTGTGTACTGGCGCCAGCTCCGTAATAATATGCAGGGTGGTACAAATACCCAGCATGGGCAGTAGCA
>NW_013666250.1:467926-473508 GCF_000517525.1 Limulus polyphemus
TTTTTTTAAAAAAAGCTAAGTTATTTTTATCCATTATTTTTTTCCAAAGTATTAGATTTATCCTTTAGATAGAAAAGTGTGCATTTCAAGGCTAACGCTGTGATCTCAAAATGCCTGTTAATAGACATACAAGTTGCTATTAGTTGTTCTTGGCACAGAGCGGGTTAAAGAAAAGAAACAAGGTGTGGTAAGTGGTAATACTCTTCCTCGTTCCTGCTTAACCTTGATCTAAATTTCGAAAGACAAGAATGATGGTAATCTCACAGCTTCTATTCTTCTCTGTAAGACTAGAGCAAATTAGAATATTGTAAGTAATAAAGCATTTAGGAATAAAAGTTATTCTTTTGACAGATCGAAGCATTGCGCGTCTGTGTTACAGACATCATTTACCATTAATATATCATTATTTACTCCACCATGTCCCCAGTGTCACAATGGTTAGTCTTAAGGTTTACAAGGCTAAATTCCGGTGCAGCACAGAAGTCCGTTTTCTAGCTTTGTGCTTGATAACCTCCAAACTAATACTTTACTATATTACTACTACAATGGTTGCTGTTGTTGTTTTTTCAAGTTAAGCACAAAGCTACACAATGGGCTATCTGTGCTCTGCCCACCACGGGTATCGAAACCCGGTTTCTAGCGTTGTAAGTCCGCAGACATACCGCTGTGTCATGGGGGGGGGCACTACTACAATGGATATAGTTGTCTGAGCAAAGGTGTTTTTATTTAAAATCTTGATCATAATTTTCTAAAATAATTAAAAATACTAGAAGCAATTTAAAAAAATGAAATTTTCATACTCATAAGGTTATATATGTATTCGTTTTATTCTGTTTGGTCATACCACTTTTTATACTTTCTAAGAAACATTAATACTAACAGTTATAAATCATACTGTGAACTAAATCTTTCTACGATATCAATTTATGAGTTCCTTACTTTACACTTTCGTTTTCTTTATTTTATTTACTGTGATAAAGGCAATCGACGAATGTCAAGTTTTGAGGAAACTTTAGGCGTGAGTGAGCAGTTTGTTTTGTTTTGAAGTTTAAACACAAAGCAACACAATGGGTTATCTGTGCGCTGCCCACCACGGGTATCGAAACCCGGATTCTAGCGTTGTAAGTCCACAGACATACCGCTGTGCCACCGGAGGGCGAGAGAGAGAGAAGTCAGTACTCACTATACATCCTGCGCACCTTACAATTAAAGTCGTTAATGCGTATATAATATTTAAAAAAATAAAATATCCAAAGCCATTTGCATCTCTCATACTTTTAAACTCATATAAAATAAACTGAATAAATAATTTCCTGGATTCTGAAAGTCACTTATTGAGAAATAGTTCACTAGCTTTAACTTTATTTAGAATAAATGTGTCACTATCTCACATGTTTTCAAGTTCATATAAAAAGAGCTGATGTTATTACTTCCCGCTATCTGAAAACTGGCTTTATCGTCTCTTTCAACTTTGAAGATCACACTTAAAGAGTTGCATTCATTAATCCTCACTTTACGAATATCATACAAAGAGAAATTATTTCGCTAACTGTTAGTGTCTTAAATTTACCAATAAAGAACTGTTTCGTAATTTCTTTCAAAACATCTAAGTAAAATTTGAGCCAATAAACAAAAGAACGATCTCATTATATTTTAAGAAACTATTTTTAAATTATTTCATTATCCCTCAGCTTGCTACGCTCATTTATACATCAACTGGCAGGTGCACGTTAAAATAATTCAACGATAATTTTCCTAAGAATAATGATGTATAGATATAAAATGTTCAGTCAACCAAATTCCTTGAATCGTAACGTATATGTAATACGATTGTCTAGTGGACCATTTACAACCGTATTTTGTTATTTCAATAAAAAAAATTGCATACTAATAAAGTCTAGTGGATAGTGTGCCGAGTTATGGATAGGAAGATCCAAGGGTTAAGTCGTAATATGCTGCTGTACCCGCTCTACAGTTTCAGTTGTCTTAACGTTATAACCGTTTCAGTTAATCCCGCTGTCCGAAAAAGTGGCAGTATAGACAGAAAATAATGCTGACTGGTTACGCTTCCTTTAGTCAACAAGTCTGAACCTTTTAACGTCTGGCCAGACCGTTTTGCTCATGTGCCACAAAAGGCGCTTATTAGGGTGAAAATACCAAATACTACCTAGAAGTCAAGTGTCCTAGGCTATTAAGAATGTATAATGGAAGAGAATCGTCTCAACAAATGGGGTTATATTACTTGTAACAATTAATCTTGGGCACTAAAACAGTATATGGGAGTCAGTATGATTAAACAAATTCAGTTATATTACTTATATTCTAGGTAATGTATAGTAAGATAGTGTATCAAGAGAGATGACCTTAAAACATAATTTTATACTACTTGTTGATCAAAATACTATGTTTAATTATTAATTATATTGGACTATATATGTAACCTAGAAACACATATTAATTAACTTATTAAAAGCTAAGCTTGCACCATCTAACATGATGGTAATGTAATGTTAAACTTTATATAATATTAATAGATGTTCATTAAAACAATTCAACGGTAAACTCCCTAAAACTAATGATGAATAAGTATAAAATGTACAGTCAACCCAATCCCTTGAACCAGATATGATTATCTTCTGGGCCGTTTAAAACCATATTTTGTCATTCCATGTGTTATTTCAATGAGAAAAAATGAATAACGTCTGTTAACCGACAAAAAAATGTTTTGATTTCTATGCAATAGATGCATTCAGCACGGGGATGTTTTCCGCTGGATGCCCCCTTTCTTTCTCATTTTACTGAGCGCAAGAAAAGACCGCTACCAAAGTAAGCGCTTTTTGAAAGATGTCGATTCTATACGAAATGCCAAAGGGGGATATTTAATTCAATTCAAATCAACTTATTCGACATGGCATAATAAAATCATTCATGTATTATATTAAAATTTGAAAAACAAATATATAAACCGAACAACAATAAATATATACTCAAACACGTTCCTCTCTTTTTTGCGTTCTTTGCGTTCACGCTCCTATCTTCGAAATACTTCTGTCACCAAGTCAACAAAGCTTTTTCCCCTCACAATAGGAAACATTTTTGTTTTTAATAAGCTTATCTCAGATTGACCGTTAAGCACATACGACAATTGAAGGATCAAGGTTGATGTCGATATGAAATTTTAGGAATTGGAAAACAAATAATAATAATTTTAATGTAATATACTCTTGAAAATAAGTATCTTCATATATATATATATAGACATATATATATATTCTATAATTAATCGTTCAGGGGATACAGAGAGACAGACAGACATTTGACTATTATATATATATATATAGATTGTTTCATATCTCTGTGTCGGCGAATCGTATGACTGGTTTCATTCCCTATTTATATTTTTCAGATGCACGGGCTTGGAGAAATAGTATCTCTACTTCTAATTTTCTGAGACACATACATAAAACTGATATATCAGTATTTTCTATGTGCCATGTTATGTAATTAAACATTAGTAACATACTAAACCTACTCGAGCAAAATGGTGACTTAAAAGCTATTAAACATTATTGGACTCATCAGAATATGTGGGGACACTTCGAACATGATATTGCTTTAACCCTTTATTTACCAATCTTAGGGTCGCGGGTTCGAATCCCTGTCCCACCTAACATGCTCGCCCTTTCAGCCGTGGGGGCGTTATAATGTATCGGTTAATAGGGACGGCTAGCGCAGATAGCTTTCGTGTAGCTTTCCGCGAAATTCAAAAACAAAAACGATCAAGTCATCACATCATTATTTATTTGTCTAGTACTCCGGTGGGTAAGATTTGTGCAAAAAACAAAACAAAAAATTATCTATATATTTTGAAATTTTACAAACAATGTATGCACAGCTCCTAGTTATGAAAAACAGTGAATTTTATCTATATCTTTGTTTCCATAGTAATATTTCTCACGACAGCTCATCGAAATATGTTTTGAATACAACCTTTTCCTCTTTGCCATTTTGTTATGATGACGTATCTATATAACCTAATTATAAATCAAGAACAAATTATAAAATATAATTCAAATATGTTTTTCCTAATTATTCACGCGTCACGTTAATCACGCCATTAATAATATTCACCCTAACCCTTAACCTTTTAAAAACATTGCTTCAAGCAAGAAGGGCAGTTTCAGGGAATTATTTATGTTTTTAGTTGATCTTTCATCACCATAACCACACATTCAAAATGACTCTGGCCTTTATACTTTAACCTGTTCATTTTACACTTACATGTTGTTTGTTGGCAAGCAAAAAGTTCCAGAACAAACTATCTGCGTTTCGTATAACTAGGCAAATCGAAACATGGATTTCAGCATTTTTAGCTAAAAATTTCGTTATTCCACTAATAAGGTTAAAAGGTTTACAAGTGTAATATGAAAACAGGCGTAGTTTAAACATCAAGTAATAAATATGTGCTTTTTAACTGGTCCCCCACCGGGTCAGCAATAAGTTTGTGGCACACAACGTTAAAACCTGAATAACGCACAGTGAGCCTCAGAGACAAACAAAATTTATATTTAATTGAGTATTATATCACATTCTTTCAATTAATTTTTCTTGAACTTTGTAAATTCATTGGGCGTTGTCGTCTTTATAATGTAAAACATCTGGTCTTTCAAGGTCACGATAAGCCAACTTCAGTAATACCTCATAATTTTTTTATAAAAGTAATTTATATATTTAGAAGTTTCGTAGAAATAATAGTACCTTCGATCTAATGACCTATATTTACGTCAGACGGTGGTGTTTGAAGGCTTTACAGAGTAAAATAACATTAGAAAACCAAAACTTATTAAAAATTTTTCGTTTTCTTTTAAAACGTTTGTTTGGAATTTCGCGCAAAGCTACAACAGGGATATTTGCGCTAGCCGTCTCTAATTTAGCAGTGAAAGACTAGATGGAAGTCAGTAATCATTAACACTCACCGCCACCTATTGGGCTACTTTTTTACCTACGAATAGTGGGATTTACCGTCACATGATAACACCCCCACGGTTGAAAGGGCGATCATGTTTGGTGGAAGGAAGGTTCGAACTGCAACCCTTAGACTGTGAGTCAAGCGCCCTAATCACCTGGTCATATTCTTTTCTTCAAACTTACACTTATTTTGTTTTACCTAAACGTTGATAACGTACTTTTTGACGTCCTTTTTTACTAAATAACTGTAGTTGCTCATCACAGGTGTGACGGATTTATTATTCAATATTAATTTTAACAATGATGTTTGTTTAAATTTAATTTATATTTAGAAATGTACTTAACTTATGCTGTTAAATAGGTATTGCTAAATTCCCGCCTATTCTCTAAAGTTGTAGAAGATTCTCGAGTGTACGAATCAACAATATATGTGTGTACATAAACGCTACTGTCAGCGTCAGTATTGTTATGTAAAACTGAAATTTCGAGAAACTCAATACACGCCTATAAATATAACCAACGCGGCGCGCCAAAAAAGAGTATCTATTATTGGTTTGCTTTAGTTGGTGTGCTATAAACCTCGGAAGCTATAACTGTGATTGGGAAACTTAATC
>NW_013666250.1:473892-479697 GCF_000517525.1 Limulus polyphemus
CCATTTAACTTCAGTGGATTCACATCGGACATTAGTACTTTTACGAAAACATTATCTAATGTCATTAGTGGAAACTCGACCTGTAATTGGAGTATGATCAGCTAGAATTACAGGGCTAGCTAGCTCCATGTTAAGTGAATTATGCCTATATCAATTCGAAATTAACTCGCTCATCGTGAACCCTCGATAAGACATCAAGGAAGTTCCAGACTAGAAAGAAGATTTTATACTGTTTGTAAATTTGTAAAACTTGTGTATTTAAATCATTGTTTGTAATAACTGTTATTGTAAATTATATTATTGTTTATATATTAAACATTTGTATTAAAAAGGAAAACTGTGTGTATCAATCTTGTTGGCAAATATCATAAATTGGAGATATATCGGAAAATATTTAACTATTGATATTAAATTATCATTTAGCTCGGTTTCAGACCATTCAACATTGTAATACATGACGTAATACTGGTCACAGCTCCTGACTAGTGGTCACAATTCCTAGAATTGCTGAAAAGTCTGTTTTCTTTAATTGAAGATGTTCTTTATAGAATATAATTCTTCCTTTTTTATTTTCTTCTTCAGTTTTCATCGTTATCAAATCGAAGGCATCTGTTTGTTTGTTTGTTTTAGAGCAAATCCACA
Organism: Limulus polyphemus; assembly: GCF_000517525.1. Taxonomy (NCBI): domain Eukaryota; kingdom Metazoa; phylum Arthropoda; class Merostomata; order Xiphosura; family Limulidae; genus Limulus; species Limulus polyphemus. Next base: position 474,535 of record NW_013666250.1, read on the forward strand.
TTGGACTATCTGTTGTGTCCATCGCGGGGATTCGCGTCCCGGATTTTAGCATTGTAAGTTCGACTATTACGTTTATTTCCTGATGGAAAAATGGTCTACTATTGTTAATATTCCGAACCTGTTATGATTGTTTTGTTCATTGACTTAAAAACTGGCTAGCGCTATCATCCAGAAAACAAATGTAGCTCGTCAGAATCCATAACTTACCTTTTTCTTATAACACAGCTTCTCCCTCCCTGTTTGTTCATTTCACTACTTCCTCCATAACGGTCTTCTTCACGAATAAAGAAATTGAAGAATTTATATCAGAACTATTTCGGAGTCTCACCACATCATTGTAGTCCATGTTGTCATATTCGGTCATGCTCTCTCTCGCCTCCAGGTATATTGACAAAAACCTTCCCGCTTAGTATCTTTCCAAAGGCTCAATCGTATTACTGTCATATCTAATGCACATCATCTATTTCTGTATTAAAAAGGACCAGTATGGCACAACAATGTTCCAGCACCCGTTTATACAGTTTGATTGCACAAAAAACCATTGGCAATGCATTCGACGTCTTGACTGGTATGTCAGCTGCTTGAGGTATGCGATGGTTGATTGTGGGGAATAAATGGAAGCCTTATTTTGACCTCGTTTCCAGATGGAAATCCTTCTTGATTATGTTGTATACCGTTACCTGGGGCATGTTGACGTATTTCGTCACTAAACTTTGTGTTCTTGGGTTTTGATATATCACAATACGCCACACTTAGATTACCACGACTCACGACTCGTTGCGGGCCTCTTTCTGTATGGTCCTGTACCCTAAGCTGATCCATATTATTTTGTTTTCCGATGCCATTAAGTACAAGTGATATTACTGATCTGAAACACTTTTATGATTTTATTTTAAGAATATTTTGGTCAGAAAAGGACTGTTACATATCATTTACAAAAACAACCAATTCATAGTGCCATCACACTACCCACGTCACGCCAAACAATGTTAAAATGTAGTTTTGATACATTCTGTCCTAACGTGACTTTATATCGGCTACGGTTGCCATGTGACTTGCTGATCTGCATATTCAAATTGTTTTAATATGACATACTCAACCTTTTATAGAATGAATGCAGATAATGGTGGACCAATATTCCTTCCTACATATATATCTAGGTAGACCTGCTGTTTCTTTGCAAACATTTGAAAATGATTTTCTCCCAGTTACTTACTAGCTTGGTGTTGAAAATAACTCCACTTCCTTATTTTTTACTCCAATACACTTCCAGTTTGACATTAGTAGTAATATAACTATCATTATCATCTGATTTCCATCTGAGCTTATGTCACTAGCATTTTCATCAAAACAATAATAAATATTTACTTTCCCCAATTAGTGCCATACAGACATCAATATTAAGTTCACAATTATCTTTAGAATTGTCAGTCATAATTTTAGCCATAACACTTTTGGTCCAGAAACTCATTAGAGAAAATTAAAGAAAACTGAAGTACAAGATGGATTTCACATTAGAAGTATGAACCTTTTATACACGCCAAAGATAACTTATCATGATGCAATAAGAATTACGACTCGTTATGATGCAACAGATTACTACTTATTGCATAATATCAAATAATATAATCGTTTTTCCTCCTATTACAACACTATCTAAATAACTGATCAAATATGTAGATCAACTTGCTCGTTTTTATGTAAAATAGGTAGAGAACCCCATCAGAAATTAGTGGGATTAATTGCAATATGATATTTTTATTAAATATTTTGTGTTTCTCATGTGTTTTAGGGACCCTATAGCCAACAAATTATTAGATCCACAAGCATTTTGGAAAATAATTGATTTAGACAAATGTTTGAAAAGACCGTGTGATTCATCGCTATTAATAATTCCTCACACACAAACACAAAAGCAGAGCTTCTCGGATTTCCTACAACGTCAAGATATGTTTATTTATTTTTTATGAGTTGTGTCTCCTCTTGTCTTCAAATGAATGGAGTATTCTATGCTAAAAGTTTATTTTTAATCTTATAAACACATGACATGTGCTGCAGTTTTTTCTATTCTCACGCGAATTTAGAGCAAGGTTTATTAAGGTCAGACATGATATGTCATTGTGGGCTGTAAAGACTGAAGCAGAACCAGTCAGGTGGTGAGAGCGTTAATAGGTGAGCTGTCGTTCTACAATAGGATGTTGGGCGTGGTTGGAAATTAAAATCATTATTAGAACTACTCTTTATTTGTCACAAGGTCACTTAGTTAAGTTGCTTAAAGCAACGTTCCCCATACGTCATTCACGTCCCACTTGAATATATATATATATATATGGTTACTTGTGCTCACCCCTATCTTTTTAAATGAGAAAAGGAGTGAGTTAAGCAATAGAGTGTAACACACGGATACACATTAAAATTGCTGCATGTGTTGTAATAATCACTTATTATTTTCATTAATGAAAAATATATTAAAACGCTTAATTTCGCATTATTACACTATTGACTCTACTCTAGTCGCTCGCGTCCCCATGGAAAGCGCACCCCCACACTTTGGGAAATGCTGGTTTAAAGTATTAGTACTAAGACTAAGTTGTTAAATGTTGTTGCAGTGATTAGAAATACATTTTAGTTACTATATATTCTAATCTTTCTCTCTTTAATTCAGTAAGTACAAAACTTATATTATCGAAAAGATTGACAGTTTTGATTACTCAAGAGAATATTCTCGTCACTATGCTAATTATGTAAAATTGTTTACATTACACAGAGTTCATGATTATATTTCATTTATTGAAGCTGTATAATAATGCATTACGAATTATGAAAAAATTATTCGGTTGATCTAAAAATTCAAACAGCTCATCAGGATAGAATTTTTGTTGTTGTTGTTAAGCGCAAAGCTAAATAATGAGCTATCTGTGCTGTGCTCACCACAGGTATCGAAACTCGGTTTTTAACGAGACTTTCAGACTTAGAATTACATCGGGTTTTGATTGCATTTACAAACGTCGCTTAATTATATGGCAAACTAATTCAAGCAATTCGTCGCGTGAGGTCCAATAATATGTAACAACGTATTTATTTTTAATAGCCTTACTGTAAAGGTTACTGTATTATCTAAGTTAAATTAAAAAACATTTAATATATGTGAATTATTTTGATGTACAACTCGTTTACTGTTTGAAATTGGAAAGATATTATTATTAAAGATGCAGATTTGCTAATAATCGTAAATGATATTTGAAGTAGTCTATAAGTTTTTTATTAGTCTGTTCATCTACCTGTAAATGACTTTGATGATCAACGAAAAATATTCTGAAGACACCAAGTACCAAGATTGTTGAGATGACTTTCATGCTCTTTGTCTGTTCAGAGAAAGAGAAAATGTTTGTTTCTACCACGCCCCCCTCAGGCGCCAGGAAAAATCATAAAGAGGGCTGGAAAATCCCAAAGAACCGCAGGGCTGGAGACAAGAAAAAGTAAAGGAAGAACGAGGTGAGCTTCAGTTTTTATATTTACAAGATTCACAAGCAGGCCCATCTAGACATTGACATCTCCAGCAAACCTATGTCCATCATGAACGACATTTCCGAGAGAATTGCCCTTGAAGCTTCTCGTCTGACCCACTACAATAAGATTTGATTGTTCTTTTTAGCACAAAGCTGCACAATATTCTATCTGTCGTCTGTTCACCGCAAGGAATCGAACCCCGGATTTTGCGTTGTACGTCCATAAACATACTTTTGACCCAACGGAGTACTTAAAGAGAGTAATGTTTTTAAATTGCACTTTTATGTAACAAAACTTTAATTAACAAGTTAACAGACAAACTCAATTTAAACAATATATAATATTGTTTATAGACCTGGTAGTTCTTTGGGATCATACTTTAAAATTTTGACTGATTGTGCTTTTACGTAAAAGAAAGGAACACACGTCACGATAAGTCATGTGTAAAAAGCAAAATTTGTTCAAAAACTTCTCATGTAAAACTATATAAATACCTTATTGGTATTACCTTACGGGCCCGTTAGTGGCACAGCGGTATGTCTGCGGACTTACAACGTTAGAAACTGGATTTCGATACAGGCGGTGAGCAGAGCACAGATAGCCCATTGTGCAGCTTTGTGCTTAACTTCAAACAAACAATTACCCTACGGTGACTCAACGGTGATTTGGTATGTATAATATTGTTTGATGTTTATCAGTTTAGATCATTTTATTTTTATTAATTTTAGCAATATTTTTTGTTTGTTTGTTTGTTATTCCTAATTTTCTATGTATGTAATTTAAGTAACCAACCTTAACTACTTTTTATTACCATCCAAACTTGTATCGACATTGTCATGAGATATGTTGAATAACTGATGTTAGTTTGTTTACACCCCCCTGCATGAGGGTGGATTAATAAAGAGAAACTTGATGGAGCTATAACCTAAAAACCGGGCTTCCATGCCCACAGTGGGCAGATCAGAGATAGCCCACTGTATACTTTGGTAACAACCAATCAACTATCGTTAATTATGTCATTCTCCACGAATAAAACTAAGGAAAACAGCTTAAGCGCCTATTTAAACTAAGATTTACAACTCAATTTTCATCTGATGAAGAATATATCAAAAAGAAACAGTACATCTCCACTAATGTAAATTAAACTGAAATCGAAACCCAAAAATGATAGATTTATATTTCTATTCATCATGAACTCTTGTGAGATTGATTTACTAAACATTTAATTTAAAACTCATCATCTGAATTATAACGGATTAAGTATAATCTAAAACATAGCAACAACGAAAATATAATTATACATGTATTAGAAACGAACATTTTTAATTACAGTAGACAGGTATTGCATACTCCAAGTAATTATAAAATATTTACAAATAGAGAATAAGACACAGACTAACTATTAAATATTTAATATAAATATTTATGTAGCAAACTTTTTATAGGCTATAAACCCAAACAAAAAGGGATATTTTTGAAACATTATCTACAGACTTCCCTGAATCAGTAGTAATTATAGATACGAAAAATATCTGAATATAAGTAATCTAAATATATTTGCTTGTTTGTTTTGAATTTCACGCAAAGCTATACGAGGACTATCTGCGCTAGCCGTTTCTAATTTAGTAGTGTAAGACTAGATGGAAGGTAGCT
>NW_013666250.1:480356-487525 GCF_000517525.1 Limulus polyphemus
TGCTTAACTTTAAACAAATAAGTCTTTTGTCTTGCCAAATAATCTCACTTCTTGTTTTTTCTTTGTTGTTAATTTTCAAATAGGAAATTTTTGATTTTTGGATGTGTGAATATTTGAGAAAATATATAAACGTATATTTATTTATATTTAGTTGCATATATTTTTATGCAAAAAAAAAAAGATCAACGTATTTTTGTTTTCTAGCACACCAAACACAAAGCTGACAAGCTGCGTCATCTATTGGTATAAAAGGGAGCTATATTAATGATTTTATTACTGCCATGCTTTAACAGTTAAAAGAACTGTGTATTTTGTGTTTCAGATAGAAAGACAAGCAGTTATTAGACGTACTAGCTGTTACATATAATACACATAGAATATATGAAATTATATCATCCACATAAAATATTTTACTGGACGATGTTTTTAGCAACCAACCTTTGCCAAGTGGAGCGTACTGTCTACAAGTTGCTCTTTCTCTCAACAGAAGTTCTATATTAGGGATAACTATGTGCCACATAAGGTGACGTTATAGTAGAAAATACCAGTTCAAATCCCCTTTCATAAAATGTTCATTTAGTAGCCTTATCCAATAACACACCTTTATGTTCTATAACTACCATAAACGGGTGATAAAATGAAAGATATCTCTGCAGAGTTAGTCCTCTAATTCTAAATTTTCATGTGTAATAGAATATCCACCTATCCATTCAGAAACAAAGCGTTTAATATTGTAAATAACATGTTTTTATTTTTCCATCGAGTTAAATACCGTTTTACTTTGTATTCCTATGTATATTCATTCGCTAATTTCAAGTTGCAATCAGTTGGAATTATATATGCAACCTTGAAGGATTTTTTTCATTTTATAACACGTTTAATTTTCATGCTTAAGATACTTAAGCTCTATAAATTGTAGCTTAATTCAACATTTGCAAGCACAGTATCACCAAACAAAAATGGTTTATTGATATATATATATCATATATATATATATATATAAATGTATGCAATTAAATAGTTTTAGTTTATTGTTAATTTGTTGTTGTTTATATAGTCCTGAAAAGTGTAGTTTTCTAACGATTCAAAAAACTTATTTAAGTAATCTCGACAAAGTTAGAATATGTGCTTGTTTTCAAAACAAGGACACCATCTCATGTCCAAAAGATTAACCACAGTAAAAAGGAGTTACTACTAGATGACTCTCAATACTGAAATAACTTAAGAATTACTTAGAGCAAGTACAAAGATAATTTACATTGAAACCAATCAACTTAATTGTATTATATCTATTGTACTTGCTCAAAGAAAGAACTCAAAGTACAAAGCCATTAGAAATGAATAAGGTGCATGGTGATAAAATGGGCAGAAAATTTCTTCAAACTTCGGGTATCCTTTGGAGCTCTTATTACATTGAAAAGATAGCCATCTTAGAGCACCATCGGAAGATCCAAAGCCATTTATATCATAAATATAGGTTGAGGTTCTTTACGTTGATGATATCTTCCTCAGGTAAATTATTGTTTCACTAAATCTAACAAAATATTTTCTCACCTAAACATTTTGCTCTGGTTGTTTTATCACCTGATATTCCTCAAACTGTATAAAACAAAAGCCTATGTTTTGTCCAGATTGAGATATATCCAGTAAATCGAAAGTTAGCTACAATGTGTTTATTTCAACAGCAACTAGATTACACTTTGTCTTTCTCAAGCAAGTGCTATCAATGCAGATTATGTTTGAAGGTCCTATATAGGAAAGTTAGTATACCTCAGAACCAATGATGTGAAGAAATTTGGTATGTTGTCTTTGATGTAATATTATTTCTCAAGAGCATATCCTTAGTCCACAGAAGAATAAGATAGCTCTTAGAGGTTTGTTTGTTGTTGAAAGTTCAGGATATACGTACACACCAAATAATGACTGTGTAATTCAGGATGTTTTTGGCAATGAAAGAAAGTTTAAAGATGTATGTCACAAATTTTATAAGTTATTTCGCACCTTCTACTGTTTACGTATGAGCAAGTGTTGAAACGAATGCGACCATAATACTGTATATATTTGGGAATTCGAATCTACTAGTGTTTAACAGACGACTATTTTCAAATAAATCATTAATGACACTTTTTAATTAATTTTCCAAGGTAATGTCGGTAACTTCGCTGTTATCAGCATAGTGGCTCGAGCTGTTCTCGAAGAACCCATGAGCTTTCACCATCTTTTCACTGTTGGGTATTACGCATTGATGGAACAATTAATTTATAAAAAAGAAGCCCATCCATGTTCTGGGCAATATTTGTGTATCCTGTACATCTTTTTTTCTGGTGTTGGGGAACCAATTTTAATATCCACATATCACATCAGATCTTCTTTAATCTATTTATCCAAGTGTCTAGTCTTTTCTGATATTTGAGGATGATGTGGATAAATTGTTCGCAAGCTGAGTGAAACGATATCAATAAAATATAAGTACATTAAGTAATGATCTTGACAAACAAAACCAATTGTCTGACATTTCATTAAATATGAACATTCCACACACTACCTTTCGAGAATAATACAGTTATTTACAAACATAGGTGGAGCAAATAAAATCCATTTCTCCCATGATTGGCTATAATTGACCTTACAAATATTAACCTTCATCAATCGACATCTTGAACAAAACGACAGTAATCGAAAATTAGTAATTGAACACAGAGAAAAATCACTTTTTAATAAGAATAAAGACGATTCATTACGGTGGCATGTAGTGTGCGTTCGCGTGTATATATAAAACAGTTCTATTTTAACTTATGGACTTGCTTAGCGATACCGTGAATAATGAGATTTGGAATATAAATGTAAAAATTAAAACAAAAACAAAGAGGGTTAGCCGAGAGTTCATATGTGCTTGTACGCAAACATAACTACCACAGAGAAAAGACGGCTATAATGTTAAACACAATGTCGTGTTGTGGCTTCTTATCTGTTTCATTGTTACTGTGGAAAGGCAAGCTTCTGAATTGTGCATGAAATAACATAGATTCATTGGAGCAATATCAGAAAAATTACATTTCTTTCTGCTTCTATTTTTGTCCGAATTTTTAACTTTTTGTTTCTTTTGCTCCAGAAATACTTGGTGGACCTAAGGAAAAATGAAGAAAGAAAACGAGAAAGACGAAAATCACTTTTACCTGGCCTATCAGTATATACATAAATTAAAGAAAGAGTAAAATAAAAAATTTACTAATGTCTCGCTTACTAGTACAAGTATAAACGCTATAATCCTCTTGTTTTTATCTCGGGTCTGTGTAAGTGAATTAGCTGCTTAGGTTCAACAATAGAATTTGTAGTGTCTAGCCTAATATTACCTACATTTTTGTTCGTTAGCAAGGATTGTCGTGTATTGAATACATCAACTAGTAATGATTCAATGAACTGTTTTTCAAACAATAACATGAGAAATCGTGTCTCACATCTCAAAACAAACATCGATTTGGAGTTATTGAGAAAATCAGGGTTAAACGAACAACAGCACCCACAAAGTTGGTACATGTCGTAAAATCTAAGAAAAGACTAAGGTCATCTATGTATTCCCATACGAATGCTGAGTCAAGTATTTAATGATCAAATCTCTGTCGTGAATAAACAAAGAGGAAAAAGCAAAATATGCATCAAGATCTCTTACTCATTATTCTAAATATTCACACAATGAGAAATATTTTTAATGTGTAAACAGAATTTCAAAGGTAGTTTTCGTCTACACTTGAAGTCTTCACATGTTGGAGACTTAGAAAAAATATGACAATATAGTTAAGTCAGTGTTGTCTTCGAGTTCAACCGGATATTTTTATCGTGATTTAACATGAAACACGATGTATCGAACTTGATAAGAATTATAGATTTCACACACTCCACACTTTTCTTTTCTCAACTTCGGTATTACCCTTAATATTCGAAACTATCTTTGAAGGCTATTGATTTGATTTGTTAGAATCTTCATGGCATGCCTTGGCAAAATGTTCGTAGCATTTTCCTTTATTTAATCATATTAAAAGCTGATCATATATGGTATATCTGCTAAGAAATCATAGTGGTAAATAAATTGTGTGGAGACTATTTATGATCAGCTGACACACACATATATACATAAAGTAAAAAATGTTGGTACGTATAACACTGTACACTAATAGTCACGGGTGGGATTCATTGCTTACACTTTTGCTGCTCATCTTGGGTAAGAGTTTTACCCTATTTATTTGGATAAAGTTTACTGCTCTCATAGGCTTTATTAATAACGAATGTATGTCTTCAGCTCATTACAGTAATAAAACAGATATTCAGGACAATGTTCTGATGGTTCTTAACATGACACGATGTCCAACGACCCAGTTGCTACTTTGTGGCTCAGGCTGCCGTCTGTTTCGATCGTTTTGTTACTTTCTCACTATCACTGACACTTCTCTTTCCAACAGGAATAGACTCTATATACACACATGGCTAAACGGGAGTAGACTCTATATAGACATGGATAAACAGGAGTAGACTTTATATAGACATGGATAAACGGATATAGACTCTATATATATACACACATGGCCAAACGGGAGTAGACTCTATATAGACATGGATAAACAGGAGTAGACTCTCTATATACACATGGCTAAACGGGAGTAGACTCTCTATATACACATGGGTTCAGCCATGTGTATATAGAGAGTCTACTCCCGTTTAACCATGTGTATATAGAGAGTCTACTCCCGTTTATCGATGTCTATATAGAGTCTACTCCCGTTTAAAGGAGTAGACTCTCTATATACACATGGCTAAACGGGAGTAGACTCTATATAGACATGGATAAGAATTAGTGAAAAGTAGCAGCAATATACGTGAAGTTAGTAATGATGATATAGACCATATAATTCAAATATATAATAACGTGTAAGTAAACATATAGAGTTAATCATTGCCAAAGTTAGGTGTAAACAATTTTAAATTGTAATCAATATCGTTCTTTATTTCACATTGTGACGAGCGTCAGACTGATCTGATGATTACAGTGTATAAGGAGGAATGGAGCGCTGTATCCATGTCATGTTGTACAGTAACAATAATCATCGTACCAAAAGATATGACTTTCTGGATTTTGAAATCTTGCATTGAAGTCCAAAGAAAATTTAAATGACGTCGAACCCATTTTTCAGCTATATACCACATATATGAACATAAACAACAGTCAAGTGAAAACACCTAAGACAAATATATTTATCTATATTACTAACCCTCATTGTTAGTTTCTCATAAAAGAGTCTTTATAAAAAATTAATCAAGAATACAAATTAATTTGATTAAGATAATGCCATAATTATAACCAAAATAAATATATCCCACGTATCTGTATTAGAATCAATAAGATATACCGAACCTATTAGAGTGTCTTCTGACAAGTTTATATGGATATAACGTGACCAAACCTTCAATATAATGACGTTTCAGTTAACATTCAAGGACGTTTGATGTTAAATAAGCACCCATACTACTTGAAATGTTGATATACATTCTTTTTTCTTTTCTGTTTTGTTGTGTAGGCTACCGCTAACAGTTAAGTGACCTTAACCTTTAATTTTTAGTTAAAGATAGAAGGTACTGGAAAATAGCATGGGCATCTCCTGCCACATCTATGACAACAATGACACTGGTTTCTGTCTTTTGGTCATAGGGGTGTCATCGAATGGATTTGTAGCGTTTACCCATCAGCTCGCAATATATAGTTGTTGAAGTTTTCACAAAATAGTATTATCTATATTAAAGCTATAACTACTAAATAACAAACAAACACATTTCATTTAAAACTCATTATAGACCAGTCTAGCACATACATACTTTCTGGAAACGCTGTCAGTGACAACTGGACATAGTTATAAACCAATCAACACATGCATATTTTAATTGAAACTAATAGCTAAAATCAATACTAGCATAGCAAAAATAAATAACCTATACATTTTCTCTCCAGAAATAGTAAACTTTAGACTGACTGAGAAATGTGAAAAGCGCATGAATTTTACCTCAGCAGCAGAAATAAATTACTATTATATAACAAAAAAAGGACCAGTACAGCACCAATAATATTTACAGGTACTAACATGAAGATTTTCAACTCAGAAGTTTGTTAACTTTTACCAACATGTCAAGAACAGAAAGAAGGTTCTAAGAGTGGCAGAAGCACGATACAACATGCAAGTAGATTAGAACATTTAAAATATTTAAGGAAGTAATATTATTTTTATGTATATAATGCAACATTAAGCTTAATATGTTTAGGTGAATAAGTTGAATAAAGATTATTTGTTATTATATGAAATAAGATTGGTTTGTATTGAATTTCGCGCAAGCTGCACCAGCCATCTGCTCTAGCCGTCCCTAATTTAGCAGTGATAAACTAGAGGGAAGGCAGCTAATCATTACTACCCACCGCCAACTCTTGGCTATTCTTTTATTAAGATAATTTTCCTTTTAAATTTAGTGTTTTAAAGTTACGAAAAATATTAATAATTATATCTTAATAAACAAATATCTCTTTTAGAGCTATTTAACTAAACATTTTGCAAAGAAGCTTAGTAATCTTTAAAATAATTTACGATAAAAAGTATGGATAACATACTTTTGAAAGTGTATAATAATCTGCTAAAATAGATAACATACTACCGAATATGTAATATTCTATTACAGATAACTAATATATTGTCCGGCATGGCCAGGTGGTTAAGGAGCTCAACTCGCATTCTGCGGGTGGCGGGTTCGAATCCCAGTTCCACCAAACATGCTCGCCCTTTCAGCCTTGGGGGCGTTATAATGTGACGGTTGTTGGTTTTTTTATAGTTTACAAGGATCTTTTCGTCTGCCCCCGGTGAAACAGCGGTATGTCTGGTGACTTACAACGCTAGAAACCGGCTTTCGATACCGGTGGTATGCAGAGCACAGATAGTCCATTGTGTAGCTTTGTGCTTAACTTTAAACAAATAAGTCTTTTGTGTAGCCAAATAATCTCACTTCTTGTTTTTTCTTTGTTGTTAATTTTCAAAAAGGAATTTTTGATTTTTGGATGTGTGAATATTTGAGAAAATATATAAACGTATATTTATTATATTCTCTGCCCATGCCCTTCTCTCTCTCTAGTTCTTGTT
>NW_013666250.1:488525-489807 GCF_000517525.1 Limulus polyphemus
ATTGCTGTGTTATCTTTCGGCTTTCAGCCAAACTAGAGTTGATTATGAAACAAAGTGAACAATAATGAAACACACGACGTAAAGGATCTTGTTGTAAATTTTTGTTTCTGAAATTTACTCGCTGTTTTTTTTTTTCTGTTAAATTATTTGCTCCTAGTCACCTTGACATATTTTTACTTTTCATGTCACTGTTACAAAGTCCAATTCAAATTTTGAGTTGTTGATAAGTGAAATTAACTTTCTTTCTTCTATAATTTTCGTGAAAAGCTACACAAAGGACTGTCTGCACTTGACCTTTCCTAACCTTGAACTTATAGACTAAAGGAAGGCAGCTAGATCAGAGCACTCAAGCCAACTTTTGAGCTATTCTTATCTGATATAATGGTGGTATTTTTCTCATTCTTAGCATATCCACGGCTTCAAAATGTGGAGCTCGTTATTGCAGCAAAGGGTCGAGAATAATGAACACTTAGATTCGCCACTTGAGCATGCTAATCACTAGATCCCCCCCCCCTCTGCCTTAGTAAACAGACAGTATACGTAAAACAATGCGGTTCTTTTAATGCTACTAGAAGGTCTAGAAATAGAAAATTAAAGTTGTTATGATCAAAATTAAGTTCGATGTATCTGTTTTTTTTTATGATTAAAGTCATATATATATATACAACAATTTAAACAAGTTTGCAGATAGACAATAATACACATTCAGAAAGCGAAAATAATTAAGAGATATTATGACAACACATTTGTCATAACTGAAAAGATTGAACAACATAAATTACTTATACATGAAAACGTATCTACTCATCACGCACAAGAACAATCCTTATCAATTTCGTTAAATATGAGCCGCACTCTGCCTCGCAAAAACGTATGTTGCACTTTTCGGGCATGGGTACACTATATGAGTGACCGCTTAATTCCATATTTGGCCACCCAAGAGTTGGAGGTGGGTCCTATTAACTAACTGCCTCTTCTCTGGTCTAAGAGCCCAAAAGAAACGGCTATGCTTAGGTAGCCCTTTGCGTAGCTTTTCTCGAAAATTCTAAATCAATCAATCAAATCAGAGCCAGACTCTGGTATACTAATCAATGAGCTGCACTCTGTTACACTAATCAATGAGCCACACTCTGGTACACTAATCATAGATTAGTGTACCAGAGTCTGGCTCATTGATTAGTGTAACAGAGTGTGGCTCATTGATTAGTGTAACAGAGTGCAGCTCATTGATTAGTATACCAGAATCTGGCTCATAGATTAGTGTACCAGAGTGCGGCTCATA
>NW_013666251.1:0-10786 GCF_000517525.1 Limulus polyphemus
CACTACTGGTTTTCCCAAAGCTGACTTATTAGTAGTATTCTTCTTACACTTATTCTTCATATGTCCTTGCTCTCCACAGTTCCAACAACCTTTCTGGGTATCAGCCTTTCCTGCCATGGCATCTTCCATGTTTTGAAGTTGCCGGCATTGAGCTCTCTTGTGCCCAGGTTTGTTACAGTGCCAGCAAAGTCCCTCAAACTTCTGCAATAGCTGCCCTCTTCTGGCCTTGAATCTTGATGACTGTACCAACCTTGGTATCTCTGTGCTGGACTTAACATAGAATTCGAATTCAAGAGCTCTGGCCATTGCATCCTGCATAGTAGAGGGGTGTGCTTGCTTTACTTGTATCTTAAGTTGTGGACTGTCCAAGGCATGTACAAACTGATCCCTCAGCAACAGCTTGAGGACATCGGGTGGTGCAGTTGGGTAGGCCTTGTGTGCCATATTTTCCAAATCCTGTGCCAGCTCTTCCAGGCTCTCCCCTTTAGCACATAATTCTAGTCCTAAACCTAGCCCTGTAGATTTCAGACTGATTTTGAGTTCCATACCTGAGTTCTAGAGCAGCTACCAGTGCTCTATAGTTGTGCCTGTCGTCTGCTGACAACTGTCCAAGTATTTCCAGTGGTTGTCTCTTCAGGCTCATTGCCAGGTACACTGCTTTCTGCTTCTCTGTCCATCCATTCATTTCTGCCAGGAGCTCAAATTGTGCTCCATTTGCTTCCCATCGAATTCCCGTGGCTTCTTTCATAGTAGATCACCCCTATTGCTGACACTCATGTCTGGAATGTGACTTCTGGCAGGACTGGAGATGTCTGCATTAGGATTTAGCTGCAGGGTCTGGAAGGGGCTTCCTGTTGTGTGAGGCTGATTAGGACCATGGCTAATATATCCTCCCTGTGTAAAAGACAGTAAATCGTTTTTTAATGTATTTAATTCACTTTGAAATTTACTAATATTTTCCATTTGTACTTTATGCTGATGTTGTACTCTCTCTTCTTGTTCCACTTGCCACTGGTGCTGGTTTTCTTGCCACTGCTGTAGTCTATCTCTTCTTGTTTCTATTCTTTCTCTTCCAACCACTGCTGTAGTCTCTCTTCTTGTTTATTTTCTTTCTCCTCCAACAACTGCTGCAATCTCTCTTCTTGTTTCTTTTCTTTCTCCTCCAACCACTGCTGTAGCCTGTCTTCTTGTTTCTTTTCTCATTCTTCTTGTTTCTTTTCTTTCTCCTCCAACCAATGCTGTAGTCTCTCTTCTTGTTTATTTTCTTGTTATGCTTGTTTCTTTTGCTGTTCTTGTATTGCTGCCATCAAATCTGCTAAGTTGTAGTTTGACTTGCTACTTCTCATTTCCATCTTTTCTTTTATTTTCCGTCCCACTCTCTGACACCAATGTGTTACTTATCTGCTTGTTTGTTCCCAAAGAAATACTTCCCGAGAATCTTCAGCAATACAAATCCTTTCTTGATTAAACTAGTTTATTCTTCCTCGATACAAACTTTTAGTACACAGAAGTTCCACAATCCACTTAACAACCTTTATAATACACGCTATAAATCACAGCGATTCACAATCTCGATAATTTCGCTCTCGAAGAGTGCAAAACACACACTTTACGGCTCACTAACTCGAAACTAACAGAATAATAAATTACACGGGACTCAAAGTAACTACTGCTCTCTCTTCATTCTTATCTCTGCTGGATTTCTCTGGCAGGCTTATATATTAACGAAGGGGGCATCTCGAATAAACTCGGACTTCCCCGATAATTCGAGAAACTCATCACGCACGCAACCAGCGCCTACGCGCCAACAGCGTCACATGACTTCCGCTGTCGTAACAGATGAAAACCTAATTAATGCATTATTTGAAAAGGGTTAAGTGTAAAGGTTACAAGTATTTTGAAGAAGTATGCGTGAAAAAATAGTTGTCTTATCTCCAAGTGATTTTGGCCCGGCATGGCCAAGTGGTCAGGGCGCTCGGCTCGCACTCTACGGATCGCGGGTTCGAATCACCGTCTCACCAAACATGCTCGCTCTTTCAGCTGCAGGGGTGTTATAATGTGAAGATAAATCCCACTATTCATTAGTAAAAGAGTAGGCCAAGAGTTGGCGATGGGTGGTGATGACTAGTTGCCTTCCCTCTAGTTATTCAGTGCTAAATTAGGGACGGCTAGCGCAGAAAGCCCTCGTGTAGCTTTGCGCGAAATTCAAAACAAACAAACAAATCAGGTGGTAATACTGGCGAGTAAAAGATCTAAAATACGTTATTATATTTGCATATCTTCATATGACATATGTGCAAATATAACTAAACTCAATATCACTGTTATTGTTAAGAAAAGAGAGAGACTAATTAATATAAAGCAAATGTAAATTGTACATAAAAACGGTGTATATATAAATGTCAATACTGCTGTGGTATGAACGCCTTTTCTACGCTGGTGAAGCATGCTTATAATTAATTATAAGTATAAAAAGCATCATTAATTACATCACAACTCGTTGTACATCATCTTTGATCTATGATTAAGTATTAATTATAAGTTGCTTTCCTCATGTTTATATATATACATATTAACCGGTCAAAAATTGTGTATTGGTGCTATAAAATAATTAAGTTTGAAATGAGTTGATTTTTATCTTGTCTGTAATTTAAAAATTTCTTCTTGGATCTCTCTGAATTTTATGAATTCACAAACTACGTATTGTTTCATTCTTCGGAAGCTCCGTAGTGGCACAGCGGTATGTCTGCGGACTTACAACGCTAAAACCTGGGTCTTGATATCCGTGATGGGCAGAGCACAGATAGCCCGTTGTGTAGCTTTGAGCTTAACTATAAACAACAACAACATCCTTCAGAAACTTGTTCCACATTGTTCTCACCAGCCATTTTATTTTTGGTGCGTAACAGTACCACTGACCCATTTTAACGTCAAGGTTTTGTTTGCAAACAGTTTCTTAAATTAAAGAGTTTCACACTCATAACGGTTTAACACTACGAACAAACAGTTTGCAGGCTGTAGATTATAATTATTAGCTTGACCTATTGCATAGTTTTCACAGCATTCCAGCTGATAATTCTAAAGTGGCATCTTAACTACAATCACAACAAAGGCAAACTTTTCGTTGCAAAATGTGCTGTCAAAGTCAAACGACACTAACCTATCAAATCTCGACACTTTTGTTTTCGTACATCACATAGCTGAGACAAGACAAATCTAAACTATAAAAATATCTCATATTTAAAACTCTGAACCATTTACTGTCTTAAATGAAGAGTAAATTCTAAAATTCATTGTTAAAAACACCAATAACAATTTGCTCAGACGCTATATTTTTATTGCACAATTAACCTGAACCAGCATACTGTTATACAGTTATATCGATTATAAATCTAAACTCCCATTAAGTATTATAACTAAATATAAACCCATGTACTCTCTCACAACCATGGAAATTAGCAATGAAAACTACATTTTCACGCAACCATGATAATTAACACTAAGCTGTCACATTTTAACTTGGTCTCGCATGGCCAAGAGGTCAGGTCACTCACCGAGTAATATGCGGGATCGAAACTCTTCACCAAACGTGATCAACCTTTTAGCCGTGGAGGCGTTATAAGATGGTAGTCAATCGCACTACTTGTGGGTAAATAGTAGCCCAAGAGTTGGCGGTGGCTATTATTGACTAGCTGCCTTCTCTCTGGTATATCACTTCAAAATCAATTACATCTTCCAACGTCAGGAGTAAATCCTTAGAAAATATATGTCTAAATTGGTGTCGCCACCTACATTCGTAACTACGGCACCAAAGTAAAATGTGGGCAATTGTGACCTGAGTGTCACAAAAGCCACACATTGTCGGATCAGTCCCACATAAAAGAAAATGATGGGTTAAAAAAGTGTGACCAATTCATAGCCTAAACAAGACAACTTCCTCCTGTCGATCTTTACGGAAACTAGACGACCAAATGACAACAGTAGGTTTGATCTGGAAAAGCTTGTTATGAAGTTGCTCACCCCAAATCGACTGCCAACTGGTGCGAATCCAGGCCTTGATCACAGGACCATAGTCTATAGAACGGACAGGTACGGCTGTTCCCTAGAATACCGATATGGCCAGGTATCCAGAAAAACTGGAGATACAAACGGATGACAGAGAAATCTGAGTCAGTCGTTTCTGAATGTCTAAGAGAACAGGGTGAGAACTTACATTAAGCGATTCCAGTGCCAGTAGAGACCTAAGAGAGTCAGTGTAAATATGCAGTTAATATACTGCTTTGCTTCTAAGTGATCCAAGGCAAGAAAAATGGCATACAACTCCGCAGTGAACACAGAAACTGTAGAAGGGATCCTGTGAGCAACCATCTAGCCACAACAAACCACGGCAGAGCCCATAGAGTCACTTGATTTCGAACCATCCGTATAAACTGGAACAGAAAAATGGTTCGAAATATATTTGGCAAAGAAAAGACAGTTTGTTTCTTTTGAATTCCGCACAAAGCTACACGAGGGATATCTGCGCTAGCCATAACTAATTTAGCAGTGTAGGACTAGAGGGAAAGCAGCTAGTCATCACCACCCACCGCCAACTGTTGGGCTACTCTTTTACCAATGAATAGTGGGATTGACCGTCACTTATAACGTCCCGTGGCTGAAAGGGCGAGCATGTTTGGTGGGATGGGGATTTCGAACCAGCGACCCGAAGATTGCGAGTCGAGAGCCCTAACCACCTGGCCATGTTGGGCCTAGCAATGGTGATGGGCAAAGTCAGCAGAATCCTCAGTGAGATAAAAGTGCTTGTTTATTCGTTTTAGAGCAACGCCACATTGAGATATATCTGTTGTGTACACCATGGAGAATCGAACTTCGGATTTTAGTGTTGCAAGTCCGCAGACTTACCACTGTGTCACCAAAGGGACCAGAATTGTTGGGAAACGGTGATAGCAATTTGTTCTTGCGTTACGTTTTAGTCCATCTCCGCGAGAGGGACTGCAATTTGTCAGAAAATTGTGTTATACTGGAATCGGTTGTTTCACCAACTGTTAAGCCAATATGGAGATCTACGCAGTGTTCCAACCAATCATTTTAGCTGATTTTCATTAAGGTAACAATGCACTACAAGAAAATGGGTAACAAACTGTGTTCCTCTAGTTGCTGAAACCTATTATTCACGTATTCAATAGCTTTTTTGACAGTTTGTTTTTACAGAAATCGACTTTGAAGCGTTGGTGTGGACCAAGGATATGTTCATTACAGCTTTCCTAAGAAAACTGTCTTCTTTTTTTATGAGCAAATCTGCTGTTCCTACACAATTCTCAAGTGATTCTCATTTCATTTGCAGAATCTTTTTGCGTCTACCAGTGCCACAAAAATCACTCTTATACTGACGGAGATCATTGTTTGTTTTTTTGTAGTTGCAAAAGAACTAGATATGTTACTATATTGCATCTGCTTGCTGGTGATGTTAATTTTGTATGCTTTCCAACAATGAGCTAAAACGAAAAAGTAGACGTGTATGTTTCGAACAACGTCGAAATCTCGGTGCAACATTTATTTAAATCATTCAACACGATATCAGAGACTGTACATCGTACAAAACAAGTTTTGGACTTACATATCTAATTCTTTTGCTTGTTTTTTTTTTTAATACTAGCTACTGTTCTTGCTTTTCATGTTGGTTCCACTGTCATACCTCTGGCCACGTGAGTCTTCCAGGGTCAGCGTCATTTCCTCAAGTTTGTTTAAAACCATTTCAGTCATCTCATAACTACTATTGTTGTTCAATAGCAAATAAAAAAGGGGGGGGGGGTGCTTGTTGATACTGAGCTCACAACCTTTAGTCTCAGATGTCTCAGTAACTGTGACAACCCGAACGATATTGTCATCTGTTCACTACGGTTTATAAATGTAGTCGAGTACAATTGAGTAACACTTGATTTTTCTAGCAGCAGTCAACGCACGGGGTCGGGATTTTGTGGACAGCAATTGAATTAGCTCATTCTGGATGTCCTTTCCCAGATAGCGCTTAAGGGTGTCTTGTATGCTAATCATTATTTCATGACAAGATCGAAAATGGCGACATTTCCAAATTTGTTTAGAAATTTTAATTTCAGGTGGTGAAGAACTTTTCAAGACCAATATTGTAAGTTCAATGAACTCTTATGAAGGCAATAAGTATTTCAAGCATAGCTCGTTAATTTCTTGTTTAATACAAAGCATATTTTCCATCGCGATTGCTTGGCTTAAATACTTCCAAACCATCTATTGACTTTTTTAGTCCTTTGTTCCGTTTGACAACGGTAACAGTTTAGCTGAGCCGCAAATCTTTCAGCAGAATCAAAACACCAAATCACGACTGAATGTTAAACCTATTATCCTAGTACACCTTTTCCATTTACAAGTCATTGTATGTAAGAACTTGTAAATTTCCTTCTCTTGTCGCCTTTGGAAAGTAAAAAAAAATATTTGCAGTTGCACAAGACTCGTTTTGACCAACAACTGTCGCACCTTTGGGTCGATTTTTCTATCATTTAGCTAAATTACGCAAACCAAATACACGTGCATTTTCGCTTTATGTCAAATTGTCTTTTTTTAAAATTGCCTTTGTCCTGAAAAACCTATGGTTTCTATAATTAATAATTAAGAGAACGTAGTAAAGAGTATGATATTTTTGGTGATTTTAAAGTTAGTATCTTAACTCGTTCTAATGTTAATTTCTCCACTTTCCCTGATATTTCATGTTGGAAATATTTGAGAATAGCGCCCCTCTTGGTTTTTCCAAATCGTCCTTTCTTTTCTGCTTTCCATTTTTAATGCTGAGCATCAGAAAGACAATGCCTTCCATCAGCCATATTTTAATTAAGTTCATTGCTTCATCACTTTTGACTGGATTATCGCCTTTTTTTAGCTATCTTGCATTTTTACAAACGTTTACACACATTTAAATAATTTTATAAGAATATTTTTTTTTATTCTGCGCGCTTGATTTAAAAATAAATTCTAGTATATGGAGCTTGCACCTCCTTATATACCACATTCATCAAGTTTTAGGAATTTTAGAAACTTCTAGTTACACATGTTTGAGTATTGTTATTGTGCATTCTACCAGGAAAACCAACAACAACAAAACCAATACATTTCTAATATACAGGGCGAGAAACTGAATACTCTCCACTCTTCCTTTGACGTGCTCAGTTAGTGGAAACATAACAAATGAGGTAATATTATAAGCGTACAAAGACTTTGATAAATGAATTCATTGATCAAATTATTTCTATTATGTAGCCCACCTATTTTGCCCTACTCTAGGTAGGGACATGTTTTATCTAACTGATAACGCTCGCCTTATTTTGTGTAATATGTAGGATAAGGTATCTCTAATAAGTTTGTTTGCTTGAAGATGTTCACGTAAAGCTAGCTACACAAGGGCTATCTGCGATAGCCATCATTAATTTTGACTAGAGAGAAAGCAGTTGGTGAAGAGCACTCACCGCCAAAACCTTGGGCTACTTTAATTCGAATAGTGCGGAGAGCGATATTGAAGCAACAGGATACAAACCATGAACCCTTGTACCCATAGACAGGCACACTACCACTAAGTCACACTCGGCCTATCCATGAAAAAAGCAAAGACACTCGTATTCTAGATGTTATGTTGTGAGTGCAAGTGACTTTTAAGGACAAGAGAATTAGTATTTTGTATTTATGGCAAAGCTACGAAGTGTAATTGCCGCCGTCCCTTATTTTGAACTATTGACCAGAGGGAAAGCAGCCAGTCAGCAGCACCCTACCACCTATCATCCATGCGAAGGGATTGACTGTCAATCACTCTTATAACTTACCCACAGCTTAAAGTTAGAAGAATAATATGTGGTTTTGTTTGTTTGTTTGTGGTTAAGCACAAAGCTACACAAAGAGCTATCTGTGTTCTGTCCATCATGGGTATTGCAACCCAGTTTCTAGCGTTGTAAGTCCACAGACATACCGCTGTGCCACTGAGGGGGGGGGGCGTATAATATGTGGTATCGCATGGATTCGTACTTGATTCGCCGCCTCTGAAATCCGTAGCTTTAACAGAGCTTCATCTTATGTTCAACTCGCGCCCTATTTATTATGAAAAGAAAGTAGGAAAATATTGGAACATGTTGCAGTTGACTCCGAAAATCTAAGAAGTTAAAAAATAGGTGGTTCCAGAAACTGGTGTAATTACCTAGGTAATGTTTGTGTTAATTTTTAGGGCAAAGCTATCAATGAGCTATTTATGCTCTGTCCACCGCGGGGAAATAAACCCAGAGTTTTAGCGTTGAGAGTCCACGAATTACCGATGACTCACCGGTTGACATTAAGTATAGTGACAGAATTTTTTTTAAAGATCTGTCCATTTCATTTAGGCGAAAAAGATAACTCACGAATCTTTTTATTCATTTACGTCGTTAAAAGACTATCTTATGGTTTGTAATTAATTTTCTATTCCCCTAGTGAATCAGTGATAAGTTTAAGGATTTGTAACGCTAAAATTTCGGGTTTCGACTCTCCGTAGTGGACAGAGTGCCGATAGTTTATTGTGTAGCTTGAGGCTAAAGCGAACAAGAATAGTGTAATTTTTAAATGTGAGTGATAAAAAAAAATATTGACTTTCTTTCTATTAAGGTAAAATTTACCGAAGACTTCTGGAGAACATGCTCTATCATATGTGACAGATGATCCAGGTGATGTGTTTATTTATTTAAAAAGGACTTCTAATAAGTTGTCTTATGTGACTACTGAAGATATTTTCATTTATTTACATGGTTCGAAAAGTTTATCTATTTAAGTTAAGTATTTATTTTCAACTAGCTGATTGAATACTTTTACTAAATAATGCGTAATCGATTGCCCGCTTTGTTAAGGACCCTGATGGGTCAACGTTAAGTTACAATGCTAAAATCAGGGGTTCGATTCCCCGTGGTGTACAGAGCGTAGATAGCACACTAACTCTTAGGAAAGTAGTATTCATTACTGCATTTTGTTGCTCTAAATAAGTCAACAACAACAAAAAAAACTTAGAAATTAAATAGTTGGTACAATAAATCATTTGCTACAGCCTAATATACTACTGTTGTATATTGGCACATCCAGAAAGCATAGTGGAATAAACCTATTCGTAATGATCCATAATGGAGCTCAAGTATATTTATGCCCAACTTACAACTAGAAACGTTTCACATAAACAATGAAACATAGACAGTTATTAATTATAGTAAACATGTGTACAGAAATTATGTCAACTGCCAAAAAAAGGTAAAATCGAGAACTGTCGCTACAGACACTACCAAAAAATCGAATAAATTGTTAGCATCAGCAACTCACAATTAAAGACTACTTTTGTTATATTACTACAGTAGTGCTTTATTGACATGAAACAAAACAAATATGTATTATCATGAACCACTATCGTGGTTCATAATTGAGATCGCAAAACCCTAATAGAACGTTCGGGCAAACATTACCTTAAACAGTAAAGATTCAGTTCAAACAACACTTCAAAACCTTTACTATTGACTACTAAGGTTGTACATATATAAAAATGCACACAAATGCACGCATATTAAACTTAACAAGGAAAACAAAATCCGCTCAAAACGGCTCGTTTGTAATTCCTCTTCTTATTTTTATTCTCTTGCAAGCCTACAACAAAAACGGCTTGGTATATTGCACCCAAACCTTTTGTAGAATACTAAACAAGGAACTTCAAATGTCGTAGGAATATTTAAAAGTCAATTTGTTTCTTCTATATATTACATAAACTAAAAGCATCATAATTCTATGTAAACGATGCTATCGTTATCCCTTGAAGTTAGTTTTCTTACAAATATCTTTAAAAAGCTTAAGTACAGGCTGAAACAGGAATTACCAGTCAATAATAGATGAAAATTGGATGACTGTAACATGTAGATACTCAATGCTTTGTATACTGAAAAATCGGTGTCTTTGGGGAGCCAACCCCTAGACTATGTTTGAAATGGAGTAAGAAACAATCAATACACATAGTATTGAATTTAATTACACACGCATTCGTAGAATAATTATTTTAAATAACACAAATATTTATTTGAAGCGATGTTTTAGACGCATATGTTTTACTTGAAAAGGCTGCTTTTCTACTGGTAAAATTTTATACACGCTTAGCGGGGGTTGTGTCTTAATCTAGCCATATACTCGCCCATTGCTATACATAATATATAGAGAATTTAGTTCCACAAAAACTATAAATGCTCACAATATTCTCAAACAAATCACCATGACAATTTCCATTTGCAGCTAAACATTTTACTTCTCGAACTAACGCGATCAAATAAATAGTCAATAGCTACAGTAAATCACCATGAATCGTATTAACTAGCTACTAGCTATGTTTATTATCATTACAATGTATAAGGTTAGCTAACATATCAAGTAACCCTTTGCTCATAGTTGAGAAAAAATATCCAGCAAACAAGATAAATAAAAAATTGGGAATTTAAAAACCTGC
Source organism: Limulus polyphemus (assembly GCF_000517525.1). Classification (NCBI taxonomy): domain Eukaryota; kingdom Metazoa; phylum Arthropoda; class Merostomata; order Xiphosura; family Limulidae; genus Limulus; species Limulus polyphemus. The sequence continues at coordinate 10,514 of NW_013666251.1, forward strand.
AAATAGGGTAAAATGAAGTGAGGAAATAAGGCTGGAGATACTCTATTTTGACTCCACCAAATGTAATTCTATGTAACAGTATGGAGCCAAAATAGGTACTGCAGACATTATTTACTCAGACTACAAAATATAGTTTTGTAGTTTGAGTAATTAATGTCTGCAGTATCTTCAGCCTTGTTTCTTTATTTTTTGTATGATCCCTATTTGCCAGTTTTTAAATTCCCAATTATTTTTATTTGAAATGGAATATTTTTACACACGCACTTTCCTTTT
>NW_013666251.1:11256-15148 GCF_000517525.1 Limulus polyphemus
CCCCCCCCCCCTTTTTTTTTTTTTTTTTTTTTTTTTTTTTTTTTTTTTTTTTTTTTTTTTTTTTGCTGTTAAGAGCAAACTGCACAATGGGTTATCTGTGCTCTGTCTGCTGCGGGTATTGAAACCCGACATTTAGCGTATATATATCTATAGGCTTACCCATCAGATGGGGAGACGCACATATCCAAATGGGATTAAACCACAGTAGAATTCCCATTAAAATAATGTACAATTAAGAATAGTCGTTATTCGTTGATTATGATATATAACCTCGTCAATACTCACTGAATCACCGAGAAAACTGATATTTTAATACTTTAACACTAAACACAGAATTTTCGCTCAAAAAAAAAGAAGGACCATGGCCCCTTTCTTAATTATATACTAGATAGCTTATCCTTATTCTACGTCCTATTTCCAACCATGTCTGGTTTCTTCTCACTAACCTCTGTGACAAGTTTCTTTCCACGCAACTGCTTTGTCACCTTCCTTTTTATCTTTCACTAAATTAGAGGGAACAAGAAGACTATGATACAGTAGTCAGTGGTTCCCAACCTGTTTCTCTTCGATAACCCCTTCAGTTGAGTTATAATAGTTTTACAGCGAACCCTTTTAAGCAGTAATAAATTTTATAAAATAAAATAACTTTTGAATGTGTTGAAAATAAAAAGTTTATGTAACATGTTTACAATAAAATCTGAATCTCTGATATTGTCATCAGTTTGCAGTTAGTACCCAGTAAAATTGAAATATGACTCTTGAAACATAATAAACAAATCGAAAACAAAACCTTTTAACTAAAACTAATGAGTCTTCTGAGCTTGTTTTGGACAACACAGTCCTTTAAAATTTGGCTCAACAAAAAAGAGATGTAGTTTTAAATCTGGCTCAGCATCAAACTATTTCCTTCCGTAAAAATTTAATAAATAAGAAGGAAATTAAAATATTGGTAAGAACTGTAGAAACATAAAAGTGAAAAAGACGTCATTACTTTTTGTTTCTCGCGAACCCCTCAAGATTATCTCTCGAACCCCTAGGGGTTCGCGAACCACCGGTTGGGGTAAATTGAATTGGGATTCTCATCGTCATTCTCACCTTTCTAAACTGAATTCTCAACTAAGGTTTTTCAGTTCAGCTATAAGATTGATTGGCACGATCGTTTTTATTTTTTTCGCTCAAGAAAAGTAGTGAATCTCATAATTTAATTAGCCGATTTGGCACACAACTAAATTGGACCAATACAACCCAAAATGAAAAAACGTATGATCATGCCCCCCAGTGGCACAGCGGAATGTCTGCGGACTTACAATGCTGGAAACCGGGTTTCGATATCCTTGGTGGGCAGATCACAGATAGCCCATTGTGTAGCTTTGAGCTTAACTTCAAACAAACAAACATATGATCATTGGTACCGGTATATTAGTAAATCATGCTCAAGTTTATTAGGTAAATCTATATCTCTAGGCCTGACATGGCCAGGTGGTTAGGGTGCTCGACTCACAACCTGCAGGTCGCGGGTTCGAATCCCAGTCATACCAAACCGTGGGGGCTTATAATGTGACGGTCAATCCCACTATTCGTTGGTAAAATAGTAGCCCAAGAGTTGGCGGTGGGTGGTGATGACTAGCTGCCTTCCCTCTAGTCTTACACTGCTAAATTAGGGACGGCTAGGGCAGATAGCCCTAGTGTAGCTTTGCGCGAAATCTATAACAAACAAACAAACAAATAAACTAAGACTTCTTTACAACATAATATATTCAGTATAACCCCAAACGACTTCTTAAACTTTACCATTTGGTTTTCGAAGTTCAGCTTCATTGAAAGTTGAGCTATATAGGTTGCAAAATAGACTTTCACCAAGGAAACACATAGCTACATTATATATTGTCCCCCAGTGGTACAGCGGTATGTCTTACAACGGACTTACAACGCTAGAAACCGGGTTTCGATACTCGTGGTGGGCAGAGCACAGATAACCCGTTATGTAGCTCTGTGCTTAGCTTCAAACAATCGGCTACATTATAAAGTAAAAATATTTATTTTACACTCATAATAACTAATTCCTTTTACGTAGTCGAGACTACCTGGCATAATAATTTCCCAAAGAGAAAGAAATAGATATATTATAGAGTAAAAAATATGTTTTGTGTGTATAATAACTTGTCCATAACACTGATTGAGACTCTTCCTTATGAGATACATAACATTAATTACAAAACGACCTCTATACTATATCATGTTGATCTTATTTAGAGTTCTGACTTTTTGATAAGTGAGCCATATACGTTGCTAAATAGCCTCCCACCGGAGACTCACATAGATAGAGTAAAAATGTATTTTGTGTGGATAATAACTTGTCCATAACACTACTTGAGATTCTTCTTTAGGGATCAGTGGGCACTGAATATTCTTCGCCTCTTATGGATAAGCCCACCCCTGAAACACAAAAAATTGTAATAAAAGCCGTTTAGAGGTAGGCCGCATATTTTCGTCTTTACTCATGGATGTTAAGTAAATCCCTTTCAACAATTACTCCATGGGAGGAATTCAAATTAGCATGGGGAGTAACCTCAATAGGTATATCCCCGATGGACTTCGATTTCAGGAGTAGTTCGCTGTATTGCAGTGTAGATGTTTCTTCTTGGCTGACTTTAGAGAGCCAACAAGCCTTCTAATTTCTTCTAGATGAAATATTTGCTCCAAATATTTGTCGTACAAAGAATGAAGACTTAAAAAACGAGGTACAGGAACAGTCGGGGGTGATGATCGTAGAATAGTCTTCATTACTGGTTGCTAACCAGTCTGCCTCTATCAAGGAGGATTATCACAATTGTAAGGTGTGACCCTAAATTTTTAACTATTTCAGATGTTTCCAGTGTCAGTGGTTTGGACATTTTAGAACATATTGTCGCTAGTCTTTGACGTGTGCTCGTTGTGGTGGTAATGGCCATGACGCCTAAGAGTGTCAGTTGGACTCTCACTGCGTCAATTGTGGTGGTTCCCACCTCTCATTCTTGCGTTTTTGCCCTAAATGGGTGGAAGAGAAAGAGGTACAATGTTTACATACTGTTAACAACATCTCTTATCAGGAGGCTTGGTAGTTGTTGTCCCCTCTTCCATCTGCTGCTGCACTCCATTCCACTACTACAGTGGGAATGCAGACAGATCTTTCCATGTCTCCCACAGAGTATATCTCACACCATATGAAGAGTCTTTTGCCCTCTATGCATTAAAGAGTTGACAAGTTCCCCTCTTTCTAAGTAAATATGGCCACTTTGATAGAGTAGAACTGTCAAGGTTTTCATTCTAATTTGGATGGCATTAAGGCTTTGGTCAATTCCTATCACCCTGTGTATCTCTCCTTATAGGAAACATTTCTCAGACTTTCTGATGCTGTCACCTTTTGACAGGTTGTGTGATGGACGAGTTCATGGAGGTGTGGCACTGCTGGTTGATCAGCATACACCCACCATGTATATGCTATTCAATATATCCCTAGAGGCTTGGCTGTTTGTATCTCCATGGGTCATACCATCACTATATGTTCTACGTACATGTCACCAGGAGGGATTTATGATCAATCCAACTTTGCTAGCTCCCTTTTTTCCTGTTGGGAGACTTTAATGGACACAGTTCCCTTTGGGGTAGTTATGATATTGATTACATTTATAAATTAAATTTGTATTATAATACACAAGGTAAAACTAACTATTTTATTCTCATTTGCTTCACTTTTATCCATTGAACCCTCTTTACTTGTCACATAACCAGTTAACTTCATGACCCCTTCTTACTACTACATAGTGTTTATGATACAATAAGTTACACGATTTTGACAACCCACTGTGGCATCTATAGCTTTTTTGACCTCTGGAAGCCTACACTTACAATT
>NW_013666251.1:16148-27743 GCF_000517525.1 Limulus polyphemus
ACTATATCACGAGAGTATTATGATCAATCCAAACTTTTGTCTAAGTCTCCCTTTTTTTTCCTGTTGGGAGACTTTAATGGACAAAGTTCCCTTTGGGGTATTATGATATTGATTACATTTATAAATTAAATTTGTATTATAAAGTATTATAATTATATTTATATAATTAAATTTGTATTATAAAGTATTATAATTATATTTATATAATTATATTTGTATTATAAAGTATTATAATTATATTTATATTTATATAATTATATTTGTATTATTACAAGGTAAAACTAACTATTTTATTCTCATTTGCATCACTTTTATCCATTGAACCCTCTTTACTTGTCACATAACCAGTTAACTTCATGACCCCTTCTTACTACTACATAGTGTTTATGATACAATAAGTTACACGATTTTGACAACCCACTGTGGCATCTAATAGCTTTTCTTGTAACCTCTGGAAGCCTACACTTACAAATTAATGTTATTGAGCATTACAACTGTTGTTTCGTGCTTCTTGAGGTAAAGGTGTCAGTGCCCCCCTTTCTAGGCAATCCATCAAATGTAATCATATATGTTCCTGCTTAAAGTTTATTTCTGTATTGCCTATCCCCGCTGTATGAAGGAACTGTGCTAGAAATGCTATCGCAAAAAGACCACAGTTGTTACCACCATCCTGCTGCTGAAAATAAGGAATTATTACTAAAATAATTTTTTACCTTGAATGTATAATTGACATAACTGTATTTGAAGACATGCTTGGGGTTACTGAAATCAAACAGAGAATCGAAACTATGGATTATAGATCCATAATAACTCCACAACGATAGCACTCGATGGTTTTGGCCAGAGTGGTGGACCTGAGAAACAGGAGTGCTATCATCTGTTATGTAAGGGTTGGTTGTTTGGAGTTTAATGGTGCAAAGTAGCAAAGCTATCTATGCCATATAATCATCAAAAAGGCAAAGAGAACTAAAACTCTATAAAAATTAAAAAGAAAATAAACTAAAAGCTAATCAATCTATCTACAAAAATCAGGTAAAAAATCAAATAGAATTAAAAAGACCAGTGGCCCGCAAAATTCTAAAAACACGAACAAGCTGGACAGTATCACCATTGCGAATGACACTGTTTAATGTCAAAGGTAAACCCTTAGAAAATATATCACTAAAATGGTTCTGCTTCTCACAGTCGTAACAATGTCATGAAAGTAAAATGTGGGCAATTGAAACTAAGCTTGTTACAAAGCTGCGCATCCCAAATCAACTGCCAATTGGCATGAAGCCATACTTTGATCAAAGGACCATAGTCTAGTATGGGAGATGTGCAGCTGTGACAATGCCAGAGCAGATGAACTTAACTGCGGTGTTAACAAATTCATTTCCACGAATACCGACATAGCCAGGTATCCAGAAAAACTGAATAGAAATGGATTACAGAGAAAAGTGGGCCAGTCGTTTCTAAATTTCCAAGAGAACAGTGTAAGAACTCACATTAAGCGATTCCAGGGCCTAGTAGAGAGCTAAGAGACTCAGTATATATATATACAGTTAATGTATTGCTTAGTCTCTAGGTGATCCAAGACTAGATAAACTCAGCAGTGAAGACAGAAACTGTGAGCAACCATCAAGCCACAACAAACCACGACGGATTCCACAGAATAACCTGATTTCGAACAATTCGTAAAAACGGGAACAGAAGAATGGCTTGAAAGATATTTGGTAAAGAGACGACGGTACTTTTAATCGCGAGTATCTGTCCTTCTCATATGACTCAAACAAAGGTCACAGGTGGGGTGGTAATGAATCGTAGAGGTAAGGGCTAATCATCAAACTCACAAGCGTCATCCAATGGCAGACTCAATTCAGCCAGCTGGTCCTGGATACAAAGGCCAAATGGAGGAATGGTAGACTGTTGATTCTTAAAGAGCAAAGCCCATTGAAAAGGAAAGACACAACTCCAGGTGGAATGCCGTGGTAAGGACTGAAGCCGTAACTTATTGCAAAGAAAGTTGCGAATGTCTGAGGTGAAGAAGAGGTTCATGGGACTCAGTGTACAGACTCTGTATTGGTGAAGTGCAGAAAGCCTCATGCAGAGCCGAAGCCCCAGATGGTGCACAGGGTCCAACATCTTCAAGGGAGAGAGAGTCTTTAGCTGAACCATAGATTATACACCCATATTTCAGCTTTGATTGTATGAGGGCATGATAGATCTTGAGCATGGAACATCAATCCACTCCCCTAGAGGTGGAAGAGAGGACATGAAGGACGTTCAGCACCAATGTCCACTTTACACAAAGCTGCTTAATGTGAGGAATAAATGTAAGCTTATGGTTAAAGATAAGTCCCAGAAACTTAGTCTCAGCCACCACAAGAAGAACATAACCACCAATGTGGAGCTCTGAATCAGGATGCAAACCACAAACAGTTTTAGAGGAAGAAAGGTGAAACTGCTTCCCATAGTTCACCCCCAACAAGAGAGTGAGATCAGTTCGAAGCTGCTGCTCAATAAATCTCATATTTGATGACCAACAAAAAATGTGGAAGCCGTCGACATTGAGACTATTAGTAACAGTGGGAGGAAGTTTTTCAGTGATATCATTGATCTTAATACTGAAAAGTGTGACACCCAAGACTCAAAGTTCCTGTGGGAAGGAATGGGACAGGGTCAAACCGATATGGACTTGGAAACTCCTGTCAAGTAAAAAAGATGCAAAGAAAAATTAACAAATGGCAATGCAACCCATAGGAATGGAGATCCCACGAAATGCCATATCTCCACATTGTGTTGTAAGCTTTCTCGTGATAAAAGAAAATGAACACAAGATGCACCCTCTTGAGGAAGGCTTCCCGATTGAGGTTTCAAGATGAATCAGGTGGTCCATGGTGGAATGATTTCGAGGTAACCCATATTGGGTGGGAAAAGGAGGTTGTTTGGTTTCTTGAACAGATATTAACCATCTTGTCACTTAGTCAAAGCAAGGGGATGATATTTAGAAGCATCTCAAAATGAATATCATCAGGTCCGACTAATGTACTACCAGACCTATGAAGAGCAAGTTTAAGTTCCACCCGCGTAAATGGACGATTATAGTCACAGTGATAATCTGCCCGAAAAGAGACCCTGAAACTGGTGGTAGTAGAGATGCTGATAGTAAACTTAATCCAAGATTCCTTCTGACCAGCCGGGAATGGACATAAATATGCTGGAAAATAATGCAGTTAGAAAGAATGAAATACCTGCAAAAGATATCCCAGACCCGTTTCTAAGCCTTCTGCACCTGCTGGGAGTTAGGTGTCTAAAATGAATGATGATACCACGGGAAACATGTCGAGGTTTTGGGAATCAGTGAAACAGCTGCTTGAATAATACATTCAGTTAAAGCCTCCATGCAATCATGAATAGTAGGAAGACTAACGACAGCAGGATCAAGTTCCGAGAGAGTGGTGAAGGAGAGACAGTCAGCTTGTTCCAGTTTCCACCATGGCACACAAGTTGTGTGGCATTGGCTGTGGCCAAACTCCGTCAAAATGATGGTAAAATGTTCATTGTCCACCCGTCAAGAAAAGGAGAAAAAGTGAAGGGGAACAAATGGATATATCAATAGCAGTAAAAGACTGACTAGGAGTGTGAAAATAGGTAAATGAACCAGTACTGAAGAGAGAAATATTGTGATCTGAGAACATATGCTTCATGCAACGACCCCTCACATCAATATCATAACTACCCCAAAAGGGATTGTGTCTATTAAAGTTTCCCAACAGGGAAAAGGGAGCCAGCAACTGTTAAATAAGAGCATCAAAGTCTGATTGATCGTAAATCTCTCCTGGTGACAGGTACAGAAAACATACAGTGATGGTATGACCCATGGAGCTACAGCATCCGATGGCATATTGAATGGCACAGATATGGTGGGTATATGCTGATCACCCAGCAGTGCCACACCTCCATGAACTCGTCCATCATACAACCTGTGATTCTGGTATAAGGAAAACTGCCAAAAGGTGACAGCATTGGTATGTCTGAGAAATGTTTCCTGTAAAGAGAGACACACGGGGTGATAGGAATGGACCAAAGCTTTAATGTCATCCAAATTAGAACGAAAACTTCGACAGTTGCATTGTATCAAACTGGCCATTTTTACTTAAAAGGAGGAGAACTAGGTAAAGAACCCTTTTATTTGCAACCATGACATATGTATTTAATAGAAAGAGGTTTGTCAACCTCCATGGAACCTATCCTGGGCCAATTGGGCAGATCTCTCTCTCAGATGAAGGAGTCTCCAGTGACTGATTGCGTGACTGAATAATGGTTCTGCACCTCGGGACCAAAGCTGTCACTAGATACGATAGTGGGGACAGAGACAGGAATAGACGTAAACTCGTCAATTCTTGAATCCACGGAGGGCAAAATACTCTTTATATGGTGTGTAATATACTTGGTGGGAAGCATGGAAAGATCTGTCTACACTCCCACTATAGTAGTGGAATGGAGTGCAGCACCATATGTCTAAGGTGCAAGAGGAGACAAAACTTCCAGGCCTTTTGATAAGAGATGTTATTAACACTCTGTAGTCTTGCATTAAATAACAATTGTTTTCAATGGGTACTTACACTTGTGTCCAATCACTTTTCATGCACAAACTGAGTTAGTTTCAGATAAATTCAGAATTACTTCGTAATATTTATTGGTCGAAATTTCTGCTATATTGAGTATCTTTTTTATTCATTCTTAACAGAAATCAGTTTTACCTATAAATGCCACAACCTCCTTGTAAAAAAAAAGAAAAAGAAAAAGTTACTTACCAGAAGACAATTTTTTAAACACTAGAATTTTCAGCTTGGTTATGTCAGCGAAAAATTTTAGTTTTATTGAGTTCTTTGGATTTCATAAAAAAAAAAAATATATTGTTGAAAGTCGCGTGTGGCTGTAACAAGATTATAATATTTTATATTTAAGAAAGACATCTGCAACAATGAACGAGTTGTATTGAAAGAAACACTAGACAGACATATTGTCATTTTTAATCAGTTTGATCTTTCTCTTTTCAAAAATGCTTTATCATGTTTGGTATGAATAATTCACAATTAGAATTATGTATGTTTAGAAATGAATTAAAACATGGAAAACTGAGTTAATGTAAGTACATATGAGATGCATAAAACTTAAAAGTTCAAAAAATGAAAAATCCATTTTTTACTTAAAAATAAACACTATTAATCTACTTCTCATAGATTTTCTTGTACGAAGTTTCAATCTTCTTGGTATTTCGAAAATACAGCTTTGTAAACATGGCATCAGGTGAAGAGGTGAGTTTTGATATATGTATGTATACATTTTTAAAACTTACAAGTTTATGCTTATTTGCCTAGAAAGCTTTAAGATGATGAAACATAACTTACAAGTGATAATGTATCACACAAAAGCTGGACCCATTAATGTATATTTATATTTCTCAGTAGATTCTGTTTTCACCGAGTCTGGACTCGAGTGTAATTGTAACACTGTAACTTGTATTCAGTGCAAGTTGCACTGTGTAAGCCTGGTAGTAGTAATAGTACTGTTTCAACTACTGTACTGCTTAGGCCCTTATAAGTTTTAGTACTTCTGACAGTGCTGTTGATTGTTGGGAATGCAAACCGAAACTATGAAGGCAATGATAAAATAGCGTAAACCTTTTTAATTGGGTACAATTGATGTTCTTCTAGTTCTAGTACTACTATTATTAGTTGTACTAGTAATGCACATTTTATCTTGGTAATTTATAATTTTCTGTTGACAGGGATAGTTTAGAGTTCTCTTATTCTTAATGACTAGTGTGAGTACAAACCTGGAAAAGTGAGGGAATTGGAAAATAGAGGAGTTGAAATATCATTGTGTTGTGTGCATGTGTATGCTGGTCTGAAACTTTGCCTGGAAAGTCAAGGAAAAAATTTTGGGGAAAATTTGACCACTTTGTATGAATTTTTAGGATGGTTAATTTCCTTAGTATTTGTTTGTTTTTCTTAGAAAAGTAACTAATTTGTATAACTTAAGTACTAGTTAAATAATGAAACATAAAACCCATCTATACTGCCCCATTCACTAAAGTACACTTAAAAAATTCAATAGCCCTTATCATTCAAATATTAATAAAGCCTACTCTTAAGCTTCCTGTAATTTATTGCATCCAGCATGTGATATGTGAGCATATCATGCATTTACTACTTCTATAGTGTGGATTGAAAATTTCAGAAATTTTAACAAGCTCGGTTAGGCAAGTAGTTCCAACTTTTACATTCCTAATGCAAAAATTTACATGTCCAAAGTGTTAAACTAAAAATTAACCTTTACCATACCTTAAATTGAGCAGCATTTAGCTTCTGGGGAGTTCTCAGTGACAATTGAATTCACTGCATGTCTAGCTGTGTGCCTAGTCCTAAGAATCTCTAACATCCAATGTTCCACAGCAGCATGTGGCTGAAAATCAACCAGATGAGGTCTATCTGCGCTGATTATCATGAAGTTATTCGTTACACTAAACCCTCTTTCACATGCAGAATTTCAATTAAGAGAACATTTTCAATGTTTTCTGGCTTGGTTTTGAACATATATACTGGAAGAATATTGCAGGTGTTCTCTTTCATTTTATTTACTGTTAGTTTTAAAGCAGTTTACTCACTCTTGGCACATTCTTTTTTTCTTTACTACTTAAAATTGGCTTAAATTGTTGAATTAATTTTGAAATTTAATTTTTTCAAATGTTGCAAGAACTTCTGCACTCATAATAGGCAATAGGGTAAAGTCAAAGACATGGAAGTGCGATAATGATTTCTGTAAAAAAATTTCAAAACATTTTCTAGTGCAGCTAATGGTTTCATTTAGAAGGTCTTTCAGTTCTCTTTCAGTAGGTGTTTATTCTGTGTTTTTGGATGACAAAGGTGGATGTCTCGGATACTTATCTTCTCATCCGTTTTTCTCCATCATCCAGATGTTAACTTCACTTTGTCCACAAACTACAGGATATAGCCTACCATGGCCAGGTAGAAGTATATTTAAACTTTCAAAGAATACATCTGCTCCTGGAAATTAGGGGTTCTAGAGTGGAATTTGTAGTTAACCTGAAGAGATCAATGTCCTCTGGTTAGTTCAATGTGTTGTTTTTCCTAAAACTAAACTTTGTTGGAAGACTCTCAGGATCACCAAATCCATTAATAATGAGCTGGAACCATTGTGTTGCATGCACATTGGTTAGATTGTTGGCTTCTATATTCATCTCTGTTGTTGGCATCTTGCCTTTCATCCCGACATCAGCCCCTTGGTCCATTGGTAGAATAGACTCTGTACGTATCCATGGGTTCCACTGCATGATCAGAATGCAGCCAATAGCATCTGTGACTATTGTATGCTTTCAGGGTCTGTGGGGGCTTGGCTCAGAGAATTTCTGTATGTGTGGTACACCTTAACCATGGATCCACTGGCACTACAGCTTTTTGAGTCAAGATTAGTCATTCAGTTCACATCTTCACCACCATTATCCACCCAACCTGTAGGGTTTCCATCTCCCACAGATCCTATGGCTATCAAGCTGGTTGGTTTGGGAGTAGAGAGAGAGAGAGAGTCGTGCCAGTTCTTCCTGGGTTTTATTCCCATCAGTTTGTTGGGCCCAAGAAGAAAGGAGATTGATGTCCAGTCATCTATCTTTCTCATCTATATCAGTTTATAGATTCTCAAAGGTTCATATGTGATTCATTCTTCACTCTGAGTTGTTGTTTTTTACTAGGATTGTGGATGTCCAAGTTCGATGGAGTCGGCTTCTATCTGTGCATTGCCATAGTGAGGGCGTCCTTCCACTTCCTCTTTGACCATCTTTGTGATAGCAGCCGTGATCTGACATGTTACACCTGGCCATCCAGAAACTAAAGCTTCAGTCATGGAGATTATTCTTGTAGATCTTGCTCCTTCTAATTTTGTTACTAATTCTTTTTTTAATACTTCTGCTGTGTGATAAACAAACTCCTTGGCACATTCGTTGTTTAAATAGTTTTGTCAACAAACAATTCAATTTATCACTTGAAATTCACACAGTTTTTGAATTCTGTAAATGCCTTGTTCTTCTTTGCCACAAAGTAAGCATTGTTAAACAACACTTTTATTTTGTGCATTTCAGTCAGTGGAATCCTACATTTTTGAACTGGCATAGCTTTTGAATTCTTTTCCCCTATTTTTGCTCTTATGCCCAAGCCATTTTTTTATTTTGTTATGGGCTCTCACAGAAGTAATTCGAAGTGCAATCACCAAGATGTATCAGCTAGTGTGATCAGCAGCATTGGAAAACTGGCTATGATATATTTTGCTTCACATCACCATATGGTCTTCATTGCCTTCAAGCCACCCACATTTTTGTAGCCAATTAGTTGAAACAACATGTTTGTTTGGTTTTTCATACTCACTTTTTTCTGTGTGGAGTTTTTATAGTAAGAGATGGTTGCTTTGTGTTATTGGAGTGGTTGTGGAAAGCTTTTCAGTACAGGTAGGAGATGTAGATGACCTTTCTTCTTGCAAATGGCCAATGTTTTTATATTTTAAGTTATTTGATTATGATCATCAAATAAATGTAAAGTAAAATCACTATTATATAAGACCTCTTTGCCTGAACAGTTGGAGTACTTTGCACTCTATACTGTTTGTGGAGGGGCATTGACATCTGTTTTTTTTGTTTTTTAAGAGGATGTAGTATTGAATTGGGAAATTCTGAAAGTCTAGAGGGTGAACATACCAATGTTTAAAATTTTCATAATATATTAAATGAACAACTTACTTTGCTTGACTTGGAAACATAAAATAGTTTTCTCCATGCCCCAGGCATGTTGAGCAATATAATTTTTGGACACACTATAGTGAGATAGAATTGTTGTTTTTATTTTTTGATTATTTAATTTCTAAGCTGTCATGGCAGCTACACATGGTCTAGAAATTTTTTAATTGTGGTTTGTTTTAACTATTCATTAGGATATTTCAGCATTGCATGTAGACTCTAAACTAAATGGCTAGCTTAGAAATACTCTAAGCTGGTTGATTTTGACGTTTACTGAATGTGACAGCTGATCAATAATTTCAGGAAACAGAAGTCGTGAGATAATGTTTTCACTGGATAAAGAAAGTGAGTTTACATTCTAGATTCAAGAAAACTTTCTTTATTCAGTTCTACATGGTTTTGATCATGACTAGTTTGGCAGATATTCCTCTTGAGGGATAGAAAGCCATTGAGGAATTTACTGATCCAGTAGAGACAATCATCCACTTGTCTTTGCAGGTATGCAAACTGTTTTTTTGTTTTGTCTAAATAAGGATTGTTTACATTGTTCTTTAAATGTGTCAAATTTATCTATTTCTCATCGAACTTAAAATTCAGTCAAGGTATCAAATACAAAACACTCTCCATATTTTCTGATAGAATCTGCTGTTATTATTATCTGCTGACACTTGTTAGGAAATTGGTTTTATATGCATGTATCTCCCTCTGTTTGATTCTGCCAAACTATCACTTCTCGTTTTGCAGTGCTGCCATCAATATGTTTTTTGTTTGTGTTCTCTTTCAGTGTTTTTTGTTTTTTTACTGGAAATATTTTCTATTTTTTCTACTTCACTTTACCTGTTTTAAGTGATAACTTACCTTTATTGATCTTCACTTTTTTTGGTTTTCACCAAAGCTTATGTTTCCACTTTGGAAATGTTTTCATTTACTTCCAGCACAAGTACTTAGGCTTTAGATGGTGGTACTTGACTGAGGAATTATCAGCTTTAATACATTGGGAGATTGATCATAACATCAGTTGACCTTCGTCGGGCCTTGAGTTTGGTGGCCCAAACATTTGGGTCCACCGACTGATAAGCTCTTATACTGTTACAGATTTTTGAATATTTTGATATTAATATTATTATTTGTAGTTATTTGGTTTCAATAACATACATTTAGTTAGATTTGTATCTACTACTTTTAAGGATTGGGTTTTTTAATTAACATTTAGTGATATTCTTTTGTACTACAATGTTAGTTTAGGCTTACCATATGTCTTTGTAATTTTAGGCTTACCTGTCATTCATTTTAATGGTAAATTGTAAATTAGGTTAAATATATTGTTTCTTCAATAAATACTATCTACTAAATTTTTTATTGTCAATATACACTAACTTAATTTTACAATATAATGACTTTTTAATTTTTGTAATTAATTATATTTTACACTTAATTACACTTACAGTTAATTTCGTTTTTGAAGACCCCTGTTAATCTTATCCCTTTCTCCTTAGCCAAATTTTCCAGCCTTTATTTTCTCCTATCACCTCTCCTACTGGTATTAGCTACCAGACACCTCCTTTCTGAGGCATTCTGTATATTGATGATTTTCATGGGATACCATCCTCCTTCTTACCTCCATGTTGGGGCAATTGCCATCTTTGGCTCTTTACTACAAATGTGGTTCTTTGCTTTTGGGATCTCCTGGGGTGGGACACTGTCTTGTACCAGGTTTGTTTCCCTTCCACTTCTAATTGGGACTTACGGACAGCTCTTTTCCTCCACTTTTGGGGGGTTGTTACTCCTGTGACCTTAGCATCAAGCAGGATATCTGTTTTGCTACATTTGAATTTTTCTTTTTTGGTTGCTCGTTTTTTTCTTTGGCCATTGCATTTTTTATTCATGTTCCATGTCCAGCACCTTCCTGTCATTTACATGTTCTACGTCTAAGCGTTCCTCTATTAGTCGTGTATTTTTCATGCAGATTGGAGTTCTGTGATTGATCTGTTCCACCCCATTCACTTCATGTTTCTTTCCCAGTTTCCTGTATTGTCTTTTATCACACTATGGTGGTTTTTTTCTCCAGGACTGAGGATGCCCACATTCATAGTTTTGTATTCTTATGCCCATGTTTCTATTTTTCATTCCATGTGGTGCTGTCTCAAGTTTTTTCACCACAGGGTTAGATACTAGTTTTGTGCTATGCTCTACAAACTTATTTCAGATCTGTGTTTTTATCTCTGGTTCCTCATCCACTTGCCTTGGCTGTCGATATGTTCAGACAGAATTGGGACCTACTTATATATTTATTTTCTCACCCAATTTGTCATCTTCCCCGGGTGATTTTGTTCATCCTTGCCACTCTGTGTCAGGTCTTGCTCCTTCCTGGCTGACACAAATCTGGTTTCTCAGCTGCTTCAGCTCAGTATGTCCTTTTTTTGTTCTGGATCAATTTTTTCCTACCCTCCACTTTGTCAGCTCATGGGGCATGTTCTTCCTTTTAATTTCCTTCTGTCTTGTACTTTTAATCCCAATTGGATCTGGTTGGTCTTCTATGTCTCGTACCTGCTCTGGGTTGCTTCATTGCCTTCAAGGCTTCTTTCCATTGGTTCCTTTTCCTGCTGTTTCATTCTCTGGCACCACTCCTCTGTTTGTGACTTTTTCCTTCCTCCCTCACCCTTTGGATTTGGCTTTTGATTCAGTTGGCTTTTTCTTCCTTGTTCCTTTTCCCCTGTAATCAGTTCCTGGTGTCTTCACTCTGATTAGGCACCATCCCTTTTATATGCATCTCACCCTTGTCATACTTTGAAGGTAATTGTTTT
>NW_013666251.1:28743-42032 GCF_000517525.1 Limulus polyphemus
CTCTGGCACCACCCCTCTGTTTGTGACTTTTTCCTTCCTCCCTTACCCTTTGGATTTGGCTTTTTCTTCCTTGTTCCTTTTCCCCTGTAATCAATTCCTGGTGTCTTTACTCTGATTAGGCACCATCCCTTTTATATGCATCTCACCCTTGTCATACTTTGAAGGTAATTGTTTTGTCGAGCACTGGGACTACACCTCATACGTGTATCTCCCATTTTCTGCTTCTTGTAGCTGTTTCTTCCTTTTTGGGATACAACCTTCACTCTTTGGTGAGACTGTGACTATGTAAGATACCTTTTTTGTATACGCCTATTATTTTTCATAGGCATGTTCCCTTTTTTTTTATGGATCCCATTTCTGTGGCAAGTGGTGCCTGTCCAGGTGTACACAAACTAGTCAAATCTGCACTGTAAGGCCATGATGACTTAACAATTATATGAGTAAAGCAGAAGAGGATAGCTGCCCATCCTTGCTATTCAGGTTTTCATGGTCTCCTGTTGCACTATCTCTGGTGTTGATGTTCCTCTGGACTCTCCATTGCATTTTCTTCCTTCTCTTTTTTTCCAGTGGAATATGTGAGTCCCTACCACTTTCCAGTTCCAAGTCACTTGGGTAATGGACCATGGAAGCATCCTCCTGAATGTTATAATAATAAATGATACAAATAATGATAAAACCAGTCAGTTGGGAGTAGGGCAGTGGTGTTCTGCTGGTGTAGATGACAAGATGTCTTCCAATCTAATGGTCCATCTTTATACGGGTTTATCCAAGGGAATGTTGTAGCTTTGGAGTGAGCAGTCAAAACTGCAGTTCACTTTAATTGGGATCTCTCATCCTCACATGGATGTTGGTTCCCAGTGGCAGGGTTTTGGATTCAGAGCTAAACTAATCAACACAAGTCCTCACGCATGTATTATAGGTGTCTCTGTTCTCTTATTCATTTATACTCTTGTTCCCTCCATCTGTGTTGTGGGTCACTGTGATGGAACTTGCAGGTTAATACAGCTTTTCCTCTTACACTATCCCTCAATGATTTTCTAATATTGAGGATGTTACTGAACTGTGGGCAGTTCCTGTCAGATTCATTTTGAGTGAGATAGTTTACAATACAGCGACATGTTTACTATTCCGATCATCTGGATATCGGGTTCCCGGATTGGTCAAACAAGTTATCACATTGATATCATGCATCCTTTTCATAGATTTGGGTACACGAGATTCCTTCCTGTCTGCTGAACTTGAGATACCAATATAATGTGGTTTAGATCTCTATCCAACCATTGTTCTCTCCCTTTTGGATATACTCCTTCCAATTTACTCCTATGTCTTTTTCCACACTGGGGAAGAGTATACTTGGTAAAGAAATGGTGTAGTCTCCCATGTATGATTCTGTACTGCTGGGATCTACTCTTTTAGGGTGTCCGTTGGATGCTTTCGAAGGATTGTTCTTTCTTTCCCTTCACCTTTTCAGTGTGGGATTCTAGCTATATATGCGAGCAAAGGCAATGTATTGTATTGGAAGTTATAACTTTCTTATACTGAAAATGTATTTCCAGTAGGTACTTACCTCCTCTCACACTTCCATTTTCTACTAAAAGTCAAAGTGATAATTTGGTAGAATTGAATATGAGGAGTCACATGCATCAGGAGGGTGTTTCACACTCCTGTTGGTGGAGGATTGACGCATGATGATTTGCATGTGAGACGCAGTTAAACCACGTTGATCTTGGGGTATGTGGGAGCTCAAGGCTTGTGGCATGTGAAAAAAATGTTGCATGTAGAAGGCAGCACTGAATAACTATTGAGTACTTATTGGAAATACATTTTCAGTATTGGAAAATTATAACATCTGTTTGTGTAATTGCTGTGCATTATGTTGGTATGTAATTCTTTTTTTTTTACAGTTTGATGGTAAGTTATATGGTTTATACATTGTAGTTTTCTGTAAAGATGGGTGATAAGTGGAATTTTCTAATTAATTAAACATCAAGTTTATGAATGGATTATACTCAATTAATTGATTATTCTCACAAGAGACTTAGATAGTTGGGATACTTAAAAATAGTAATAATCAGAAACACTAATTTTAGTTGGTTGATTATTTTCATGACTGATGATGCTAATGAATTAAGCTAAATAACCTTGAATTAATCGAAAATAATAATGAAGAATCATAGAAATTATAATGGCAATATTTCAGTTACTTTTGAAAATGGATTAATCTAAAACAGTAATAATTAGAAATACTAATTTCAGTTAGTTAATATTTTCACAACATCAATCTAATCATAATTTTGATTAATTGATTATTTTATGTGCCACTTATGATGCTCATATGTAATCAGTTATATTGATTAATCAAGCTCATTTCCAAGCGCTTATACTACGTAGGTTTGTTATTTGGTTGAGTTATTTACATTTTAGTATTATACTAAATTTTACTTGAAAAGCAAAAAACAATTGACCAGAAATCTCTATATTTGTAGGCTTAGTTCCTTTGAAAGAAGGACAAAATATTCAATTAAATATGTTAGTAATCGTGGTGCAGTCTTCCATGTATGAAGTTTTACTATGGGGATCTACTCTTTGGGCATGTTGTTAGGATATTTTTGAAGGATGCTTCTTCCTTTCCCTTGCACCAGTACCTCCTCCTATTCAGTGTGGGATTCTAGCTATTTATGTGAGTGGAGGTAATGTACCATATTGGAAGTTATAATTTTCCTACATTGAAAATGTACCTACCTCCTCTCACACTTCCCACCCTTCCTCCCCCACTGAAAACCGGTGTTTCCATTTTCTTCCAAAACTCAAAGTGATAGATCGGTAGAATTGAATAGAGAGAGTCACGTGTCAAGAAAGTATATCTCACTCTTATTGTTGAAGGTTTGTCGCATGACAATTTGCATGCGAAATGCATTTGAATCAGTTGATTCAAAGATGGGTGGAGCTTCAAGGCATGTGGCATGCAAATATTTTTTTCCATATAGAGGGCAGCACTGAATTAGAATAGCTATTTATATGAGAGGAGGTAAATATCTGTTGGAAATACATTTTCAGTATAGGAAAATTAGTGGTACTGGTGTAGAAAGAATCCATATGATTCTGTAGGATTTTTTAAATGGATGTTAAGTACTAGAGATTTTATTTTAAAGTTTTATTTTGTTTATTAAAAATGTATATGTTAGTTTTTTATATTTTATCTTATTAATACTTTTATTTCAATTTATCAAAATATATAACTGATCAGTAGTGTTCTGCTTATGTTAATCAAATACTTTTATGCTAAATGTTTTGTGACTTTTATTACTAATTCTCTTAAAGTTTATGTACAGTTTGAAAAACATAGTATATCAAAATTATATTTTAGAGTTAAACTTTAACATTTAATTCACCACTGATATTTTAGTTATAATTTTCTATTTTGTTTTGCTGAGCACTTTTGTCATTGAAGTAATGGCAGCCAAATTGCTAGAAGTGATAACAACTGAACTGAAGACTGCTAAATATTATTCTGTAAGCATTGATTCAACACCAGATATATCACACCTGAACCAACTATCCTTCATTATTTGATATGTAAAGAAAGATGGTATCCCTGTGGAACAATTTCTGAAGTTTTTTTCCAAACCCAAGACTTAAAGTTGAGACTTTATCCAAAGCAGTCCCCAAAACACTGGAGTTTTACCAACTTGACTTATTGAATTGTAGAGGACAATCCTACAACAATGCTAGCAACATGTCTGGTCCTTATTCTGGCCTTCAATCTTGAATCAAGAAACTCCTTAGTGAGAACATATGCTGCTTGGAAGTGATTTCCTTCTTTGGAACCATTCAACAGTTATACAACTTTTTCTTTGGTTTCACAAGTAGGTTGGAAGTGATAACCTCTCACAATCTAAATGTAATGTCACTAAATATTTGCCCATCATAAAATGGTTAGCAAGTGACGATGCATGCCACAGTCTATGAAGATCAGGAAGGAGATCATTTAAGCTCTGGATACAATCAAGGAGGACATTTCCCTAAAACCAGTGGTTCAGTGTGAGGCTGCAGCACTACGGAGAAACTAGGAGTGGCTGAAAACTGCCATCATGACTGTATTTTAGAACTACATTTAGGAAGATTTAATGCCACCAGCAAATGTGTACAGAGTAGTGGTATGGAAAAATATATTGTTGCTATACTCTTATGGTGCTCTTTTCAAGCTCATACAAGAATCTGGAAATGATTTCAACAGGTTTGTAAAACAAGCCAAAGAGCTATCTGGGCTAGAGAGTTATGGCATGGCTATAGCTAGATGTAGGAGGAGGAAACTGCCATTTGATGTCAGCCAGCAAGGAAAAACGGAGCTGAATGCCAGAGACCAGTTCAGAGTTAATACATTCTTCTCAGTCCTGGATAAAGTTATCCTGTGAGCTCCATTGAAAAGCAGAAGCTTAACAAGTGATACATAACAATTTCAGTTTCTATGAGAAAATCACGAGTCTAACTGCTAATGATTTGAAAGCTCAGTTTGTGCATCTCCATGATCAGTACCCTGATGATTTGGAAGAGAACCTTGCTGATGAATGCATGCATCTTTGCTCTCATTTGAAGAGTACTGATAAGCTTGATGAACCCATTCCAGAACTTTACAAATTAATCAGAACTGATAGATTGCGTGTACTTTATCTGAACAAAGACATAGTCTTGTGCATTTTCTTTGCATACTAGTTACCAGTTGTAGTGTTGGGAGCCCTTTTCTTGTCTAAAGCATGTAAAGAATTATGTAAGATCATCACTAAGTCAAGAGAGATTGAATAGCTTGGCTTTGCTTGCCATTGAGTTGGAACTTTTGAACACTTTTTTTATATGATGATGATGATATTGATGACTTTGCCAATTGAAAAGTTTGCTTTAAAAATGTGTGAAATAATATCCTAATGAACCTGACTCAGACTGAGATGTTTGAGTACGTTATACCTGAAACTGTGACTAAAATTGCTTTGTATTGATATATATTTCATTAAAACTGTTAACATAACTGTGTTAGTCAATCATTTTCATGCATTAAGTTGTCAAATTAGTAAATCTGGTAAACTCCACAGCTTCAGAACCTTAGACTTGATCTGAGCCAGTTTGTAATCAGTAAGTTATAGTGTGAATATGAGTAGGGCAGCTAGTCTGAAACTGGCCTAGGGGTGGCATAGAAGGTAAATCAGGCCCTGATTGCATAGTTATAGATACAAAACTTAAGGCTTCAACTTTTTTGTAAAAATACTTATGGTCATGTAAAACAATGCTGGATTGTTTGAAATATAATATCTGGAAAAACTATTGTTGCGATAGGTGATGGATAACTGTATAAGCCTTTTATTGTTTCTAAACATTCAACAGTGCATAAGCTTAACCTATAGCTTTGATATATCCAGTATACCATACACCACTGCACATGTGTATGGTGTTTAGGCTTTAGGCATTATGCACTGTAGGTGGCACATTACAAGGAGTATCCAGCCTACATGCACCACTTTCAATTTCTACTTCAGGACTAGTCTTACTGACATTAGTTGTAGCATTACTGCTTTTGATGGAATTAATTGTTGTAATCTAGCATCGTCCTTCTGAAATGGGGACTCTTGTCTCTCTAGGTTGAG
Organism: Limulus polyphemus; assembly: GCF_000517525.1. Lineage (NCBI taxonomy): Eukaryota > Metazoa > Arthropoda > Merostomata > Xiphosura > Limulidae > Limulus > Limulus polyphemus. The sequence goes on from NW_013666251.1 coordinate 34,380, forward strand.
CTCACATGAGGCTTGTTCATTGGACTTAGGGTAACCAGTGGAAAATCTCTTGTGATCTTCTGTTTCTTCCTGTCACACTGCCACCTTCTCTTACCTTGTCTTGTGGATCACTTGGTTATGATGCCCTCTGACAATTCTATGGTCCTTTCACATATTAATCATCAGGGTGGGACTCACTCCAGTGATATTTATTTCTGCATGTTGGATTTTCTTTTTTGGGCCCACTCACATTAGGTTCACCTGACAGCCAGTCTTTTCCTGGGGGCTTTCATATTGGTGGCATATTTACTCTTGTGACTGGACAGGATTCTTTCATGGTGTGATCAGTTCAACCTCGGGTATTTCATTGGATTTGTTCCCAGTTTGGCACACCAGTGATTGATGGTTTCACCACTCCTCTCAGTACAAAACTCCTCCTCTTCTGGTTCCCAGTACCTTTGGCTGTAAATGCTCTCAGCCTCATCTCTTTCTGTACATGTACCTTCCTTTTCACCTTCTCCCATGTGTCTTGGCATTGATTTGAAACACTTCTTGTCAGGTCCTATTGATAGCACTTTTTTTGGCTACCTCAGTCTTGGTTTTCTTTTCTTCAGTGACTGCATCCAAGACATCTCTTCCTTTGCCTCTACCTCAGTCAATCTTGCACTAACCTCATACGTCTCTCTTTCACCTGGGAATGTCATACTTTCATCTTCACATGTAGGATTTTACTGGTCCCTTGCTTACCAGTCAGGTTTCTCTGACTGCATATCTCTTTTTTTTATACCATTTTTGTCAACCTTCTTTCCTCTCTATCTATCAACAAAGGTGACATTTTTTTTGCTGCAGATCCATTGTTGCTCACATTTCAGCCTTTTTTTATCTGATTGTTTGACCAAGGATTGTTGGTTTCTACTATTGCTATTGGGAGGCCTTGTCAACTGCCTTTCACCTTTTTTTTGCTATGATTCTGTCTTTTTCCTCCCTTGTTCTTCCCAGTTTTTTCTGATCTTTCCTAATTAATTGTTCCAACTGGAACCCTAATCTGGTTTACATGCTCTCATCCAGTCTCTGTTTTAATCCTTGGCCACTTGCTCCTTATACTATTTTTCTTTTAACACCATTTCTTCTTGTTTGTGGGTATTACAGATCTAATCTTTAAGTATTGGATGCCTCCTACTTTGTTTTACAGATCTTTCTGAATTTTATTCTTGAATATTCATTTCTTCCTAAAACTTGGATGGCTTGAGAGGGAGATCATACCTTTTCTCCCATATCTCTTCCATTGATCTCAGCCCTCTATGAGCATACTGACCCTAATCACCTTTTGTGTCCAGTTTGGGCTGTAAAGTGTTACTTGGCATGCATGGCTCTTATTTCAGGGTTCATGCAATAGTTTATTCTTGCTATAACACCTCTCTTCCTCCAAGGATCTCTCATCCTCTATGCCTATCAGATGGATTTGTCAATTCATTCGGATCATCTATTTCTCCTGTATGGAGATAATTGCGTGCTGTATCATATCTCATCACATCAAATTCACCACTTGACTCACACTCTGGCCTTGCACTTTCAGTGAACCTTGGATGGGACCTTGGAATAAGGACTATACCCAACACCTTTGTCTCATATTATCTCCACCATCTGGTAATTTTCCACCTTTTCTTTACACTATCAGTGCACATTATTATTGCCTCATCTAAGAATGAAGTTAATGTTGAGTGCAAGTGCTTATAGGGATCCGCTGTGCAGGAAAACTGTATTGCCTTCCTATTGGTGGAGAGCTATTGTCGTATGATGATTACATAATGTACTAGCACAGTTCATGTTATGACACATGTTTTAGGTGGGAGATAGCTCAAGGCTACTGGCATGTGCAAAATCTCAAAGGCAGATGTGTGAGGAATAGTTACTGTGTGCTGAGACATAAGTATCTATCAGAAATACATTTTCAGGAAAGGAAAATGTTAACTTCAGCATTTCCTCCTCACTTAGCTGTTTATCTGGAACAATCTGCAGACCCAGTAATTCAAAACACTGCTGAGTTTCTGATATCTGCAATTCCTCTACACTTATTAGTTTTATGGAATGAATCTTATCTTCAGTTTAGTCAGTTACCTATAATTCATTTAATAATGCCTCAGCATTTTCCATGATCATACAGTAAATGACAAGATAAACCAATAAAAGACAGACCTAAATTTTACCAATATCAGTTGCACTCCTTACACCAAAATGTGACATACTTGAAATCATCCTAACTACTAAGGTTCTTTAATAAAACAGCCATAGATGGATGATTATAACAACTAATGATGAAAGAGTTTAATTTTAAGTAAGTTGTTGAAAATTTCAAGCCAGAATAATGCTAGCATACCAAACATGGGAGAAACAAAAGATGCCCTAAACAGGTCAACAGAAGTAATAAATAAATTCACTGTCCAGATTTTTCATTATCACTTTTATAATAAAACTGTTTCTATTACTGAAATCATTCTTGCAAACTATAATGGAGTTAAATATTTTGAACAGTTAGACTGTGCATAAATTCTTACTATTAATTCTAAATTAGACTACAGAATAATTTTAGTAATAGTACATTTCCCTTTGTTAATATTGTAATAACCTGTGATACAATTTCATTAGGTTCATTACAATTGACTATTACTTGGGCTAATATATTTATAGTTCATTGGTTCATATCTTATAAATCTACTATTCAGCATTTAATCTAATTTTCAGTTTGTGCATCTAAACAAAATTACTATACTTTTCAAATGTTTAACAGTTATTTGACACACCTATGAAGACAATGGTAAAAACCAATCATAATAGTAATAGTACAATTCTGCTTATGAACCCAACACAAATTTAGGTTTGCAAAAAACTCACTGAAAATATGGCATGTCACATCACACAAACTCCATGGATTCATGAGGTCAGAAGTTTCTTTCAGACTTGCTTATTCTAACTTCCATCTAAACAAAGAAATGAAAAGTCAGCACTGTCAAAATTAGATACTTTGCTGCTTAATGCACTTGAACACACATCAAGTACCTCACTCAATTGCTCGACTCAAGCCTGTCCCTGGACATCTACCCCCTGAGGAATAATAAAATCTTAAATCCACACTTATAACAAGGGACCATTTGGTCCTTTAAGGCTGTCCTTTCACACCCAAACTTGAGAACAGTAGGATATATTCAGGTTACTTTTTAAATTAATATAAAGTGCCCACCTCCAGTACTGGCAATGACTTATTCTATAAGCCATTCACCATGTCAGAAAAATAAAACTGTCTTAACTGGAACATTGCCTTCATTTTACAAATTTTAAACTTCTATTCTCTCATCCAATTGCCTTCACAATATAGCACAAAAAGAAGGCCTGTATCCTATTGGCTTTACTACTATCAACAGAGCACTGTGTTGATATCTTGAAAGACTTTTCAATCACAATGCCAAGATCTTTCTGTTATAGTCATGCTTTAAGTGGTTTAACATTCACATTAAATGTTGATCCAGATTATGATAACCCAAATGCATTATCTTGCACTTACTATACTTAAAAGGTCAGTTCCCAAATATTTGTACAACTAATTGATTTATCCAATCATTATCCTCAATATAGCTAGAAATCCCCAAGAGTTTAATATCATCTGCAAACTTTACTAATTTACTAACTAAGCTTTTATCATATCGGTAATATAGATAAGCAAAGGCTCAAGCACTTATCCATGAAGCATTTCAATAGTAACAAGGGTACAATTTGACTGGACTCCATAGGTGATAACTTACATGCTTTCTCTCATCCAACATCCTACACTGATATGGTTTTCTTAGCCAACCTTTTGTTTGGTACCTTGTAAAAAGCACACCAGATTAGTAAGGAAAAGTTTTATTAATGTCATGTGGAAAAGTCTTACTTCAAGTTTATTTACATACTAGAAGAGTTTCTTGTATTATCTTAATCTCTCAGAAAGTGTGTTTGCATGGTTCAGGATCTACTTCTGTGTTAAAAACACTCATGTCAAGTTAGTTGTGCTTGTTTCTGGGTTTAACATTGTATGCTGTAAAGAATATGAATCTCATTCATTTTTCATTTAGCCTTTGGATGTGTGATTTTGTTCAGATGCTTGTGTCTTGTTAGTCCTAGCACATCTTTCTTGGTAGCTGGTGATGAATACTTGCTTTTACACTTAAAAAAATAGGAACAGTATTGGAAAATATTCAGTCATGATAAAATATTTTGATGAGGTAATATAATTTTTTTATTTCAGTTTACATTTGGTTGATTCACCAAAATTGAAACATTTTCCCTACATTTAAGAAAATTGTCATTATGAAAGGCTTATGCTTCACTTCATAGCTAAAACTCTTCAGCTCAAGGCTATTTCTACAGTAGGTAATTTCCATTTTTGGAAAGAATCATTAAGTTTAACATAGCAATATTGAAAGCCACATTTTATTTTGCTTTATATGTTACCTGTGAGTTTTTAATAATGGCCCTTCAATGCTGTTTTTATTATATATATATATATATATATATATTTGTTTCAAAAGACAGCTATGACAATACTGTGCCACTCATTTTTGTCAAACTTTTCATAAACAGATTAATGTCTACAAAGCTTTGAAGCTCATGCTTAAATAGAACAAAGTCCTTTGGAACTGGAACAGGAACTTAACTGTTGTGTGGTGAAACAAACTTGTTATAATTCCAGCTTATTTGGCCAACTTTTTCATGAAAACAGCTATTTGTTTTGAGATATGTTTGTAAGCCTTTTTTGACTTAATTTAGTGATCTGTAATGTCTTGAAGTGTTATTTTGGAGCCCATCCTGACATTTGCAGTAATGTACATGCATTTCTACAATTTGTAAACAGTCTTCTGTATTGACTTCCTTTATATGCTTTTCTGACAAGTTATGGTTGTAACTACAGTCCTCAGTTTATCACGATATGTTGTAATGAAATTTTTCTCTCTTTTTTTTTTTTAAGTTATGGCAATATCTTTCAACAAATAATCAATATTTAGAATAGTTTGTTTAAATGAAACTTGTTTATATAAAGTGTCATGACATCAGTATTCTCAAATTAAAATAGCTGTGTAGTATGGGAACTACAGATAGCTGGTTTTAATTAGTTTCATTACATTTTAATCATTTCATATTTTTGATATGTAGGATCAAGATGTATTTGAAATTACAGACTTTACCACTGCTTCTGATTGGGAAAGGTTGGTGCATTTTTCCTAATTAAAACATACCAATAATATAAAATGTATATGTTTTATTGGCTGAACATACATAATTTCAATGTATTGCTTAGATATATCCATTATAAAGATTTAAGTGTTAAAAGTATATTCATAAATAATTCAAGAATTATTTTACAATCATTGTATATTATAATATACACTAAAAGTAAATTTTTTTCACTTCTGGTCTGTTTTTAAGATCTAGATATGCTAGTTGAATTTGTAAACCAATAATTTAAATGAAAAGAGAAGTTGTTTTGGCTCACCCAAATTGCCAGTCTTTCTAACAAAATGTATAAATCCAAACACACAAATAAAACATAATTTCAGTGAAGTATAAACATTAATGAAACTCGCTTTTAGGTCAAGCTACATTTCCTTTAAATTTTGTGAATATTAATAAAATTCAGTAAGAATGCTGTCACAACACTTTCATGTTATAGTTAACTCTTCCAACCTTATCATTCCAAGAGTTTCACATAATGCCATACAATCAATTTTCTTTTTTTGTTATCATTTGACCATTTGTACTTTATGTTACATGTTGTTGTGCTTAAATGTTGTTTTACAGCTCTGAAGGACGTTAGTATTGATGTACTTTTTTTCAATTTTCAGCCAATATGAAAATTTATCATGAAATTATTTTATATAATCCAGGCATTTTTGTTTCCCTATAATGATTATCTCTGATATTTTAAACAGGTTTATAGCTAGAATAGAAGAAATTTTCCATGAATGGAAATTACCAACTTTACAACAGGAGTGTCCATTGAAAAGGGTAAGTTGGAATGATTTATTTTTGTATAATTGAACTTTCTCACTTTATTATCCTCTCAACTGAAAATATTCTGTGGGATATAGCAATGAAATTATCTGTCTTTAAGTAGAAATCTACTTTTTGCATGATAATTAGAGTTCTAAACAGCAGATTTTAATCAAACCACTCCTTTGGGGCTTAGGAATAACCCTATTACTTTTTGGGTGAAAAAGGTTAAAAGTTAAGTTCATTTTATTGAAGTAGAAATTTCATTTCTGTGGAAAAAAAAACAACCACAAAACACACACACCATATTTATCAACTCACCAAAACAAACAAAAAGCTAGTGGTTGGGTGGTCAGTCATTCTATTAATGACTATTTTTAGTTTCTTAGGAAAGATCTCTGTGTAGGTGGGGAAAAAAATTACAATTTTAGAATACTTACATTTTCTGTAAGTAGTTATAAAATAATCACAAGTAATGTGATACTACTAAAAAAACTAAGCTATCCTGGGATTATAAGAAGATTGGAAAAGGGAAAAAAATTATGTATCAAAAATTAAAAGGTAAGGCCAAAAGTGTTTCAATGGGAACGTGTATCCACATTTTAAAATGTAAAAATTATATTGACTATTTGGTTAAATCAGAGTTTGTTACTTAGGGTTAAAAATGTGTTGTGAAAAAATCTAATTACAAATACAGTGTTTGTTCTTCTGAGTCATGATGTTAATCATCCAACAAAATAGTATAAGATGTTTTGAATTACTTTTCAGAAGTTACATGCATTTATAAACAGACAAATCCATTACAGGTGACAATGAAAAGCTCTGTCTAAACCAATTTATATCAACAAAACATATCATGTAGTAAAAAGCACTTACACACATATATACATGTATTTATAAAATGTGTAAGAAAATATATTTAATTTTTCCTTTTTTTTTACATTAATGTATATGTAATATTTACATGTTTGAAAAACAAAACATAATTTCAGTTGGATCATGTGAGCAATATGTATTAACATTTACACTGCATATGAATACACAAAACAGATGGGTGACATTTGGCCCATCAATATCACCCTCAAACCTTTCAACAGTAGTCTTTTCTGTTTATATACTCATCTGCCTGAAGAAACTATACAAGTATGAATGATTCACACCAACTCCTTTCACAATCTGAACAATCGAAGGTAATTTTTTTTTTTCTGAGAGTAAGCATGAATCTAGGTATTTATAATATTGGTCTGTGGCATATAAAACACCATATCTGACAAGCAGATTATATACTTCATTTTGTGGCTGAAACACCTAAATGACACTCTTTTATCCTTCTTATTCTTTTGGGTTCCAAAGACAAAAATTTAAATGTAACTTCATTACTTGAGAAGAATTCTAGTGGCTCTTCTGTATTTCAGTTCTGTATCCCTACTCACTGCATAAAAACTGAACAATTTAGAACTAGATAAAGCTAGATAGCTCAATAGTTTTACATTCCATGGCATAGTTAAAATGCCATCTATTAAAGAAAATATATAATTGATATATGATATAAAAAAGTAGATGTGGTAATTAATAAATATAAAAATGACCACTAGACCTAAAACAGGCACAAAATTACTAACTAGAGTGCTAAATAATGTAAACTTTACTAAG
>NW_013666251.1:43032-51584 GCF_000517525.1 Limulus polyphemus
ACCACTAGACCTAAAACAGGCACAAAATTACTAACTAGAGTGCTAAATAATGTAACTTTACAGAAGTTTAAGAAAAGGGTTTATTAATATTTGGAGTATTAATTTTGGATTTGGTGATTAGTCTGTTGAGAGAGGTAGGGAGTTAGGACCTCCTTGATGGGTCACTAGGATCCTTTGATGTTCCATAATTTAGGATTTTAATTTAAAGTATAGAAAAAATTGGACTCTTAAAAAGTGTATAATTTGGTATTACATATTTGATGACAATATTCAATACTGCCACAAATCATTTGTCAGTACTGCATACCAGCTAAAATTCACTTCTGATATTCACCTAAATAATCTTTAAGTAGGTAATTTACCACTGTTGTACCTGAATGCATCTAAGAACTAGAACAAAAATTACAGAAATATGAAAGCTGGTTTAACTATTTATTTAAGAATGTTATTATGTTTATTAATTCGATAATGTGCAAAACAATTATATATAATACTAGTATTTGTTGACGTTTTATCTTGTAAGGATACCACTACATAAAAAATATTTTTGAACATACAAGAATATTTACTAGTAAATAGTACAGCAAAAATTTTTGAATTTAAACCAATTTGTATAAAGTAATTTATAAAACTTTCTAAGAACTTGATTCATTATATAACAATAATGACCTGAGTTATCTGTAATGTATTATTTATTAAACTATTAAACAAAATCGAAAGTGTAACCTAGTTTTATACATTTTCTTTAAAAATTAGATTAGCCCACACATTAAAACTTACAATAAACTGCTAGTTTAATTTTTTTTTCATATCCCATACAAAACTACTAGACCAACCTCCTAACTGCTATGCTTAATGAATTTGAACTTTAAAAAAATCATTTGATAACAACAAAAACTTTTAAAAACTTGTACTTTGGAAGAAAAATGTTAGATTAATAATTACCAAATATATTTCTGTATTTTTCATTAAAAAAAACAGTTTAGGTATATTTTGTGAAATAAATTTTAATTATCACATATTTTATAATATATTAATTATAAGTAAAGGTATATTTAATGACTAAAGTGTTTAAAATTTTAATGATTTAATGTGAGGCAATAAAAAAAAATGTTTTCACATTTTAGGAAGAACTTACAAATGGCAAGTGGGAAGAAGCTTGTGAAGATGTAATGTTTGCCAATTTTAGATTCTTGATGACAAGGTACTATTTAAAACGGGATGTAGAACCTGAGATAAAAAATGATGAGCTGGAAGATCAAGTTGAAGGTATGTATGGCTAAGTATAGAATGTTGATGAACTTGGTTAAAACATATTCCACAATTGGTTGTTTATTTAAAATTTTGAATTTCAAAACATGTTCTTTTTAAAAGTCACATTAACTATAATATATTTTTGATGTAGCAGTGTGTATGGTAAAATCTAAAATATCAGTTTGTTACTTAAGTCCAATGTGCAAGGTATATTATAAAAAATAATAACTGATAAAGGAATAATCCTGCTTAACAACAAAATTTACATCATTATTTCATTTTTCAACAGTATACCAATATGAAATTTTTATACATCTTAGTTCATTTTTTAGTGAGTAAAAGTCAAGTGATTTACTGTTATTTTACAGTTTAAGTTATTTCTACTGTAGACCCTCTTCTGTTATTTATCTGAGTGTTTGCCTGTCTTATAATAAGAAGACTTAAACTGACCACAGCACTTTAAATGTAGCCTGATGTAAAAGTAATATCAAGTTCTATATTTTAAAATTCAAGTGTACTGAAGTCAGACAGTCTAACATTTTCTATTAGTCTCATATGTTGTGTACTTTCGTATCCTATAACCAGTTAATGATTTTATTAGGTAGTCTTCTGTAATTTATAATTATAATGTTCTTATAATGTAAGAACATCTGGAAATTTTTAGTTCAAACTCAACAAGGAATTGATTCAAATTCCTTGTTGAGTTTGACCTAAAAATTTCCAGATGTTCTTTACACCTTGCAAAGCACGTGGCACTTACTCATAATTCTCCACACTCTCACCTTCCACTTAACTTATTGTGCAAGTATCAGGGGATCTTACAAGCTCTACTTTCCTACCAAAATTTAAAATTTCTTGCTGACAGTCATGTTGTTCATTTTGTTATGATGCAACTGTTTCTGCCACTACTGGAATTTCTAGAACTTAGTTGAAAGCCTTGTAGCTGCAATGTCAGCTATGATGGGTCAGTGTATTCTTGCTGGTATATAATGATATTTCTGGTGGGTATTATTATCATGTGCATACTTAACTTGTATAACAATCGACATTTACTTTTGTTTTTGATGAAGGTCAGTCACTCAAACCTAATTGTCTTCAGAATATGTTGAGCTGGGTTTGTCTGCTACAGTGCTAGCCTTAATCCTAATGACACGTCAGTGGGTCTTCTCATTTCATTTTCACTCTGGTATGTTATACATTTTCAATATTGAACATATTTTCATTATAGCTGAAGGTGCTTATATCATGGAGATGATTTCTGCACTTGATTCTTGTTTTTCTCCCACCTTCTCCTGATATTGGAATCACAAATTTGTTTCAAAACTAAACCAGTATTCATATGTTTGATATTTCCCTTCTACTCTTCCTTCTCAAGTTTCTGACTCTCAGTTTGATTCTTGGAGGGTGGGAGGGTCTCCCACATGTTTTTGTTTTTACTTTGATCTTAAGTTTTCTGCCCTGAATGCTATGATTTCTCCACCATTAGTAGTTATTTTCCTGATTCTTTTAATCAGGATCTTACTGACTTTTTCATTACCTTTTGGTTTCACTGTTATTGTTTCTGTTACCATGTTACTCTTGTATTCCTTTGACACTTTCATCCATTGGGCTGTTTACAAGGTCCCTATCTCATATTGCTTCTCTCCATGATTCCTTCCCTTCTAGTGTGTAATATTTATAAATGCTTGCTACATCTTATACTTTTAGTGTGGCCTAGCATTGATGTAAGTAAGGTGGATTTTATTACTCAGACATTGTATTTCTGTTTTGGATGACTCCTTCATCCTAACTTTTGAATTTGGATCTGTCAGTTTTGATACATTTCCACCAGAAGGGAATATTGATGTTGTACTACATGTTTCCTCAGTACTTACGCTGTCATCACTTTGTTGTGCCAAAGACGACACAAGATTGGAGACTGGTCTTTGATCTTTTCTATCTCATCTGTTTCTGGTTATTTATCCTTTCTTTGTGGAGCCTTTTTTGGTAATGTGCAGTGTTAAACACAGAGCAAATTTCCAAAGAAATATACATCAACAATTATGGTTCAAGATGAGAATCAGTGTTTGTGATTTCCCTATGTAAGGTATGCTATTAAAAGGATGACTGTGGTTGGTGTTAGGATTTGAACCCATGATCTGCAGATGGCAAGTTGAGCACCCTAACCAACAGGCCATGTCAGGCCTCAGAAAGATGAAAAGATGTGTATTTATTCTTAGCATGAAAACAACCCTTTACTCAGAATGACTCTGTAAAGGCTTCAAAAATTAAAATCTTTAGTGAAAATACTATATCAAAAAATAGGTTTTTTGTCTGTACAACAGACTTGTGATGTTTACTAAAAGCTTACCACATTTTATAAATATGTACATAGTAAATTCAGAATTATAGTAAACATTACTATGTATAACTTCACAGATACAGGGTTAGTCAATTTGACTGAACACATGTAACAGACAGTAAATAAAATCTCAAATGAATAAGGTATTTAGTAGGCACAACTTGAGACTTGGACTCAAGAATAATCCATCACAGGGAAAAGCTAACTGAGAGTTCAGTTTAGTGTGAGATAACCATTGAGCAAGAACCCTCTAAACAGCCATGTAATGATGACAATTAATGCGTGTAGAAAGCAAATTAATGGTTAGACTACTAAAGCCAGGCTAAAATGATGGGCCATAAAACAAGAAACCACTGCACCACATAAAAAAAAAGATGTGTGAATCAGGATGTGTAAATAAGTCTTTGAAATCCTCATTCTTCATTCAGAAACCTTGGCAAAGGAACATTTATAAGCTTTTCGAAACTTAATATGGCACCTTACTATTTTGTTTTACCCACCATCATGCTCCAGGTTGAACAAAAAATGCTGCCAGGCTAACTAATGAATGAATATTTGCTGTAAAATTCTTATCAATTCTATAAAAAAAGAATTCATGTTGCTTTCAAATATGCATTTTAGAATGCAGAAAATATGTCAATCACTATAATGAAATACCCCCAAAATACTATAATTAAAAGGTTAAAAAATTCCTTTAGTTATTTAGAATAGCACTGTTATGCTAATGGGACAAGAATCATCTAATGAGTGAATAATCTAGACGAGAAAATCAAGATAACATGATACAGATTCATGTAAAGGAGGGTCAAAAGTTAGAAAAAGAGAGGAGATGCTTGTATGGTGGGTTTGACAAGTTCAGTGATATCTTGGCAAATCAAGAAGCAAATTTAAAATGTTTTTAATGTAAATAAATAGCAGTCAGAGGGTAAAAAAGTCTTGTATAAAGTATTGATGAGAATTATATATTTCTTATTACCACAACTTCATATATGTTGTATTACTTTTTATATACATATTTTAAATAGGGGAATATGTGAGCTGTTCAAATTTAATTATCTGTGTTTCTGCACAGAAGTCTTGTCTAGTGCAATAGAAGACATCATATCAAGAGAGAATGATTTTCCAGCAAGAGCCCATTGTCTTGTTAGATGGTAAGTGTTAGTGCCATGAATTATTAGGATCACTTTGTCTTAGAAAAGTTCTTTTTAAATTCTTGAAAATACATTTCTGTGGTATAATATAAATTTGAAACATAAAATTGAAAATTCTCATGTAGTACATTATCTCCTCTCACATAAATAGCTATTCTTGTTCAGTGCTACCCTCTATATGCCAAAAAGTTTAAAGTATGCCACAAGCCTTCTATATCCCCTCCATTGGAATTGACTGATTCCAGTGCATCTCTCATACAAATTGTCATGTATCAACTCTCCACCAATAAGAGTGCAACATACTCTCATGATGCATGTGACTCCCTCTATTAAATTCTATTGAACTATCACTCTTTGTTTGGCAATACTTGTGTTCAGACATTTTGTCTTTTGGTGCTCGTTATGTGAATTGTAATTTTAATAGTCTGATTTCCAAAGTGGGATTTTTTTCATTATTATTTTTTCTTTACATTGAAGAAATCTTTTAATTTAACTTAACTTCCCATCTTTATTTTTTTTTACTCACATTTGCATATTTTACATCAGACACTTGTTTGATTTACGTATTTCTACCATGAATTCTGAGGTTCATGTTTCCACTTCGGGTGTTATACCTCTAGCGCTATTTCACAGGCTACAGGTGGGGGAGACCTGTCATTGGGTTTCTCTACTATTATCCATTGTAAGATTGATTTTTATATGGGTAAACCTTCTTCTCTTCAACTTGCTCCACAAATCCTCCTGAGCAAGCCGAACCTGTTTGGGCCGAAGAAGCCTTTTTACACCACTTGATTTTGCCATATTTTTCTCTACCCCTCCTGCAGAATCAGCTAGGTCTAATACAGCATTTTTTGACATGATTTCTCAGGTATGTTATGTTTTATCCAATTCCCCATTTTTCTACGATACCATATTACCTCCATGTTGGTTCATTAGTCATCTTCGTCTCTAGCTTTACACACGAGGTTTCTAGCTATTTATGTGAGTAGAGGTAACGTACCATATCGTAAATTATAATTTTCCTACACTGAAAATGTATTTTTGATAGGTACTTATCTTTTCTCACCCTTCCTCCTAACTGAAAACCAGTGTTCCCATCTTTTGCCAAAACTCAAAGTGATAGTTTGGGTGAATTTAATAGAGGGAATCACATGCCTCATGAGAGTATGTCGCACTCTTATTGGTGGAGGATTGACGCATGATGATTTGCATGAGAGACACGTTGGAATCAGTCAATTCCAATGGAGGGGAGATAGAAGGCTTGTGGCATGCATAAAAAAGATTTGCATATAGAGGGCAGCATTGCATGAGAATAGCTATGTACATCAGAGGAGGTAAATACCTATTGAAAATACATTTTCAGTTGAGGACAATTATAACTTTCAATTTATTTTCTGGTTTCATTACATAGTATGTTTTATTAGAACTACAAGGTTTGAGAACTTAATGTACTGTTTGTATTTGGGATCTATTTTTGATGTATTGAGTAATATTTACAAATGTAGATCTTGTCATTCAATTTGTTTTTTGTGTTTGTTAAGTTTCAAGAAAGTGATGTAATAGATAATATGGTATTATTGCAATTATTAGTTTCTTAATGTTAATTACATATCATCGTGGTTGTGATAGGTTTTTTGAATCTTAAATTTTGTTAATAATCTTTTACTTACATTTGTTTTAAAACAATTCTATTTTGAGAAATAAGAATAAACAATTTTGCTGTGATTTTAACCTTGTATTATGTATTTGTCTTCTTATAAAGTGATTATTTTTCTTTTTTGACTTGTTTAGGTTTGGGTTAAGAGATTTTATTGTTTTATGCCCAACAGTCGGCAATGACATTATAGCTAGTGAGAACCGAGCTAAAATTCTTCTGAGTTCCTTGTGTATAGCCATCAACAATACAAACAGGTACTGATTATATCTTGTGTAGAACATCAACAGTACCACCAGATAATGATTATTTCTCATGTATAACCTCAACAATATAACTAGGTACTGATTATATATTGTATATAGCCATCAAGAGTAGGACCAAATACTGATTATGTCATGTGTATAGCATCAACAATGTAACCAAGAACTGATGATTTTTTTATTATAGCCATTAACAGTACCACCAGATATTATTTCTTATGTATAACATTAACAATATAACCAGATACTGATTATTTTTTGTGTGTAGCCAACAACAACATAACCAGGTACTGATTGTATATTCTATATAGTTATCAACAATATGACGAGATACTAAATGTATATTCTGCATAGCCATGAACAATATTATGAGGTGCTGATTTTGTACTGTGTACAACCATCAATGGTATGATCAGAAACTGATTATATATTACATTTAGCTATCAACAATATGACCAGGTACTTGTTATTTATTGAGCATAGCTATCAACAATATGACCAGGTACTGATTATTTATTGTGTATAGCATGAACAATACCACCAGATACTGATTATTTCTTGTGTATATATAGCATCAACACCACAACTAGGTACTGATCATTTCTTGTGTATATATAGCATCAACACCACAACTAGTTACTGATTATTTCTTGTGTATATAAAGCATCAACACCACAACTAGGTACTGATCTATATATACACAAGAAATAATCAGTACCTAGTTGTGGTGTTGATGCTATATATACACAAGAAATAATCAGTACCTAGTTGTGGTGTTGATGCTATATATACACAAGAAATGCATCAACACCACAACTAGGTACTGATTATTTCTTGTGTATAGCACCATCAACACATCCACTAGATATTGATTACTTCTTGTGTATGAAATCAACACTATGACTAGGTACTGATTTTTTCTGGTGTATAGCCATCAACAGTATGTTCAAGTACTGGTTACATTTTGTGTAAAGCATCAAAAATATGACCAAGTACTGATTATTTTTTATTTATAGATAGCATCAACACTACAACCAGGTACTGATTTATTGTGTTTATTGTTATCACCATTTCTTGTAAATGTACCTGAAAGGACAACCAAGTATGGATTTTTTCTTGTCTGTAATTATCAACAGCACCACGAGATACAGATTTTTAGTATCTAACTATGAACAGAACAACCAAATACTCATTAGTTCTTGTATATTAATCTTAGTCATCTATTGACTGTTTCTTGTTTATAAACATCAATAGCTGAATTAGCTGTTCGAAAGTTTCTTGTACATGATAATTAATAGTCAAACCAGATGACAGATTGATGACTTATTCAAAAATTCATTCAAGTTAAGGTTATAAACAACTATGCCTTTCAGGCAAACATAAAAACTAATTGGAAATACAGTGTTTAAGCTTTGAATAAATAGAGTTGTTTCAACATTTGTAAAACACTTTAAATGCACCAGTGTTTTAGCTTGTCCAGTAGAACATTACTCTGCTATTATTAATTACACAAAATTTTTTGTTTTCTGCTTCATGGTACTTCTGGATTTTATAATTTTTGAAATTTAAATCCAGGTTTTAGCAGTCTATTCTAATAATAAAAATACAAGTGGTGAGCTAATTTAATTGTATTTCAAAAATGATTTATTTATTTAATCAAAAAAGCTTATAATAAACTCTAATAAAGATAATTTTATTGTTATTATTTTCAACAACTGACTTTGTTACCTTTATTTACATAGCTTTTAGGGGATATACTTGGAGTACTAAATCAAATATTTTTGTATTTTATTTACTTTTGTCATTTTTACCCTTTGTTTATCTCCAAGGGGTTGTAACAGGAATAAATTTGATTGTGTGTGTGTGTATATATATATATATATATATAT
>NW_013666251.1:52584-58942 GCF_000517525.1 Limulus polyphemus
GTGTGTGTGTGTATATATATATATATATATATATATATATATATGTTATTGATCATATGGTATATGTGTTATGAAAATTCTATCAAAATGTTAGTAGTATTGGGACATTATGGATTTAAAATTATTCTAGCTGTGCCAATTTCACTTTGCTCTATGTTGTAGAACTGGATGGATATGTATCTTATAATCTGGGTATCTTTGATAGATGATACTTTTTTGTGGTGAGTGTATTTTTAGGCAAGTCTCTGAACTTTTGTACTTTTCATCTTTGTGATTTTATATATTTTGATATTTCTTTTTTTATATGCTTGAATGAAGAAAAGTTATGTGTTAACAAATAAACTAAAAATTTTTAAAGCAACTGTCTCACTTTTGTTTTAGCATTAGACATTTGGTGAGCTAGTATTAAACCAATTAGGTTTGGAGTTTGGCAGTTATCCAATAGTTATTTGAAGTCTTTGTAAATTGGTCATAATTCTCTGAAACAAAGATTTAATGACATGAAATAACAATGATAGGCTACATGTAGATGTGTTAAAAGTTTTCTAATTAATTGACTTTAATTATTTTTAACTTTGACTCATCATCACGACAACCTTAGTTTACTTCATATTTAGGTTTATGCAGAATGACAGGAAAAAATTTAAAATTACTATATGTTTGTGTATTTGATGTATATTTATGGGTATGTGTGTGTGTGTATATATATTAAGAAATAACTGCTTGTTTGATTAAGTGTGTAACTTTTAAAAACTGACTGATTAGTAACTTGTGAAGTGTTTTTATAATTTTTCAAAAACATCTAGGAAGACCTAGAAATATAAAATTTAAGTGTTTTGCATGAAAAAAAATCCATATGTATATAGATAAAAGTTTCATGTGAATACAGTATATGAATATTACTTTTTATTACTGTTTTTATGTTTCCATCAAAATTATCCATCTTTGTTTATATCTTTGTAACTTTTCTTTTTTCTAGTCATGTTCCTGTCTTTATTCAACTAAGTCAGCGTAGTCGCAGGTTTTTTCTTGGGATCTGTGAAGGAGGTGGTATACGCACTAATTTTGAAATGGTTCACTTAAATAAAGTACCACAACACTGTAACCATTTGGCTGGACTGTTGAGTGTGTTCAAAGGAAAACTTGTAAGATCCATTTCGGTTATGTTTGTACAAGATAAAATTGTATTCAAGGAATGTTCATAAGGACATTGGATTTTATGTTGACTGACCATATTAGATTACAACTAAAATTTGAATCAAGAATATGTAGATGTGGACAACTATGCATTACTTCTGAACTTGGTTCTTTGTTGAGTATAATGGATTTCCTTCATATTTATGTGAAGCTTCTTCTTACTGGTTTGTTATGATCAAAATTTGCAGTATTACAGAAAAAGCTAAATTTATCAATGTGTATCAGTCAAGAATATTTAAAAAGTGGTAGCTAAGAGCCCAGTTTTCACCACCTCCATCATAACTGGTTACCATGCTACCCTTATCTCACTCTTCCTGACAACTGATTATAAATATGTAGAGCTATTGCAGTAGCTCAGCATCCTTTCTGCAACTGAAGGATACTGTTGTAACAGAGATTTAGTCAATACCTGAAAAGTTCTTACATGCTGCATTATCCAATTATACCATTATTAGGATGAATGCAGTAATTGAAAATGATGGTGCCAATATTAAATATTTTTGTAGTAGTTTTCCTAGTTTCATTATGAGAAATTATTGGTATGTACTCCCCATGACTTCTTATGCATCTATGGATAATAATTTTAGTATATATTATATTGTTCACTCTACAGACTGTTGCAGGATCTCATACTAACTTTATTACCTTTCTGTGCTTTTAATCTTAAATACAGTGGCTCACAAAACTATTGTTTATTTTGCTAATGGTGTGAACATGCACTAAAATGACTCATTATCTATCTTTAAAAAAACTATTTTCTTGAAATTATGTATTGGAGTTTGAATTTATTATAAAATCAAGTAATGACAGATGGGAGCATGAATATAAGAATGAACAGTGTGTAAAACTAAACATAAGTGTGATAGACTGTCAAAGTTGATAGCAGGGAAAAACTAAATTGAGAATTGGATTAAAATAATTTACAGGGACTGCTGAGTATTGATAGAAGAATCTACAAGTAGCAAAATATGTACACTAGATTTTTTTATTTATGAAAATTAAGTCATGAATTTAGGCCCACTAACCCATTAACAGGAAATTGTAATAGAATGAGTTAACTTACAGTTGTACAGCATTCAACAATGAAAAACTTGCTTCGTCTTTTGTGTATGACTAGTTGTACAATTGGTAATTTTTCTCAGGTAGCCAAGCAGTGGAGACCAGTCAGAGCAGTGATTAAATTGATGATTTTTGTTTTTATGAAGTTAGAATTGTTTTGTATAGATGTTATTTAAATCACTAGAAAGCAGGATATATATATATATATTATTTTTTTTTTTTTCATTGATTTACTAACCATAGAAAAATTAAATGTGTTACCCCACAGTTACAGCTAATAAGTAGGACATTTTATTAATAATGTAAATATTAAGAAAATGCATTTATTATTATTTAAAAATAATTTTAAACATTTTATAACCATATTTATTATTAGAAAATTTTGCTTTAGAACATAATGGTTTTAAAGAAAAACACATATTGGTGTATAGTTCTAAATCAAATTATTTACCTGGAAAGGATTAGAATACACACCATGAATGAACCTGAAATGTATTAGTAAAGAAAATATATATATTATTAGAATAATTATTTGTTAATTTAGAAGCACATTTGTTACTGTAAGATCTGTTTGATATTGTAATATTAAGGAGTACACCTTTAATTTGGCAGAGTTGTCCACTTCAGTTGATACCACCAGTGGATGTAACAATAAGATTTACTTATGCACTTCATGAATGGTCTCCATATAGCTGGCCACAGTCACCACCTGGTAAGAAAATAATAAAATAAATTTTGCATGTGACTGACTAATGAAAGACACTTCATGTTAATGTATTTCCGCAAAACCTAAAAACCAACAGTAAAAAACAATTTTATCTTGGAAATACACAATTACTTGTTTTACTAAGAAAATGTTTGATGCAATCAGCTCTGTGGTGCTTTTAGTGTTTGAGCTCTCCCAAAATTTATTAATGTGAATCCTACTATGCACCATGAAGCTGTGCAGAAAATACACCAAGCATCTCTTGTTAATTTGAAAAGTTGGTGCTAATGGTATTATGTATCATGTTTTATAGATTTCTCAATCTTAGTAGAAAAGTAACTGGATATTTTTTATTATTTAAAAATATTTATGTAATAACACAATTTGATTTTAAAATTATGCAAATAAATATGATTTTGTTTAACATGTTTTGAAAAGGCCCTTGTAATAAATATTATTGCCTTCAGGAATATAGATAAATGAACATATTAATAAACATAGTTGAAAGATATTGTGAGGTTATTTAAGTCTTTCAAGCATCATTTAATAAATAGATTTCTGCTGCTGTTTATTTTTATTTACTTCAGTAAAGTTTTTTCTACTTTGTGAAAGATATAAGCGATATTACTGAGGACATCACTCCATCTTTACTTGGAAAATTGCCCTTTGGTGCTTTAGAAGACCCAATTGTGTAAGTGTAAAAGATTGAAATCATAACTTGATAGAGTAATAGAACCATGGTAATAAATACAAAATAATTTTTGTTTGTTTGTTTGTTTCTACTGATTACATTAAAAACATTCATGCCAAGGTATTCAATCATGTAGAAAAGATTTTGAATATATTTTATTGACTTTACAAAAATATAATTGTCAAAAATGTGCTATTAAAGTTTATAGTGAAATCTGAAAATATTGTTAAAAAGATAGTTAATAACTACAACTACAGTATCATTAATCACTAGTTACTTAGTTATTGAGTAAAGTGGTAAACGGAAGGATAAAAAAAAAAGATTATAGATTATCTTGCAAATAGTGATGCTTTATTCCAAATTATCTTTTCTTACAAATCTTAAAAAATCCACTTTTGTGTTTGTGATGGATTGTTTTATTTTTATGTTTTAAGTTAATAATGAAACTGATGTTGACAATGATGCATATACAAACTTGTTCTTGTTTCAAAAGCAACATGTTATATCTATTAACCATGAGGTATTTTTGCTTAAATGAGATAGTGTAAGACACGGGTAATTGGGAAAGGTTTGAGTAGCAGTTGTATGTCATGTGAATAGCTTTTTAACTCATTAGTAAATGGTAATTAACTACAACTATATACAGAGAGAGAGAGAGATAGTCATACATGTGTATATATATATATATATATATATACACACACACACACTCACATATAATATAGGAATACTGGAACATTTAATGATTATTTCTTTTCTTGCTATATTTCATTAATATGTTTGTTCCTATAACTGGAGACAAAGCATTTGATTCCAAATGATGCAGCACTAGTTACTGAAGTTTTTCCATTCTTTTAATTAATAAAGATGCAAGTAATGTCATGAATTAGACATGGTTTTTACATCAAATTGTAATAACTGTTTTCACTGCATGTCACTATTTACAAGTCCAAAATAAGAAGATTCACCAAAATTATCAGAGTTTGTAGCTATTTACCGAGTAAACTTGTAAAAACAAACAGTTTGTTCAGATAGTAGCCACATATTGCAACCATATAGGCCTCAGTTTATAAAAGGTGCAGTAGGTTAAAGAATAATATATTGCATTTCAAATTGAATTTAGAACACACTGTCATAATATCTATTAAGCTTGTGTAAAATGAGTTTTTAAGATATTTGACACAAAAATGAAAACTTCAAACTATATCAAAACTTTCTAATTTTAAAACCTTGTTTTTTTGTTAGAATTTTCCTATCCCAGAACATTGAATTCATATTGATTATATGCAACAGTAATAATGCTGTTTTAGCTTTTAAGCTACAGTAGAGAGCTTTGGTTTCTAATATTTTGTAGTGTTACAGTCAACAATTATAGTTCAATTCAATGTTATTGTAAAAAGTGATTAACTTAGAAAACTGATGCGTGTTATTTTATTCATAATGTTAGCAATTTATTGTACAACACTTCATAAAGTAAATTATGTTTATTTAATTCATAATGCTACTTTAGTATGAAATATAATACTTCTTGATATCAAAATAGATTATCTTTTATTTCAGTACATAGTGCTGGTTCATAAAATTATGAACTGTGATAAGAAGTATAGCCTTTCTTGATATCTATATAATATTTTTTATTTCTAATTGTGCAAAAGAATGAAAAACAGGTGGAGCATACATCTCTACTGTAAAATCGTTAAGTAAAAATTTTAAAATGAACAAAATAATTATCATTTTCTTTTACTTTAATTTTAAAAAAATATTTATTATTTTGGAAGATATACATTTTAAACAATCAGTAGTTCAAGGAAAAAAGATAATGTTTGTGTGTGTTTTTTAGCTGCTCATTATAATTTTGTTTTACTTTAAACTATAAATTCATTCTGCAAATTCTCTTTAATTCTTATTTGTTTCTGTGAATTAAACTACTTTACAATTTTTTGTTCCAGTGAACTTCTTTTGTTTACCACCTGGCCCTGTTTGTCAGAGGATATTGTTGTTGACAATGACATTCATAGGTGAGGCTACAAAGAGATCTTGAGTCAAATCAACTTGTATCTCCATAATGATATATTCATATAAGAATGTTGTTGCTTCAGAAAAAGTAAAGGTAGTAATACACATTTTGGATTTACTACATTGCTTCAGTTCTTAGGTAACAGTATTTCAACAAGCATCTGATTCACATTTGTTACAGATGTAATTTTCTCTGTTTGTATAGTTAACATGATCACTTATTTCTTTGATAGAATTCATGTGTCATGTGATTATTGATAGTCCACTTTCTTCTATTGTACAATTAACATGTAGTATTTAAAGCTTTTGTGATATATTTCAATCTGTACTTGCTAAATGAGGGACCGTGCTAATTATACCAGTAGGGGGCGCCAGTAGCTATAAAGTCCTTGTCTTTAGTCAGATACCCGGATGTTTATATTCTTCATGTTTTTTGTCTAGCCATGTTATCGTGCTTTCTGTTTTCTTCATAAATATATTAGCTCAAAAATGCCTTAAACTACTTGTGTGCCAGGATGTTCTAAGAGATGTGGTCATTTGTGGCCTTCAAATCTGGAATTACCGTATTTTTCGGTGTATAAGACGCACTTTTTTACCCCAAAATCTGATGTCAAAATCTGCTTGCATCCTATACACCAAAGGTATGAATAATATATATGTATACACACAAGTCATGTGTAAATATATTT
>NW_013666251.1:59158-61934 GCF_000517525.1 Limulus polyphemus
ATAGCTATTTATAATGCTCGCTAAATAATAAAAAGATAAATTACAGTGAAAGCAATGAAAATTGTGTAGGTTTTGAACCAAACTAAATGACAGTAAACCTTTTTTTGATTTATGGTATTTTCTTATTTTGACGTTTTGAGCTCTTTTGTGTTTAGAACAATATATACTAATTTTTAAAATATCAAGTTGAATTTTTGTTCAATTAAAAATCTTTGAAATGCGACTGTAGCTTTTTTTCCCCAAAACTTTGTCTTCAAAATAAGGGTGTGTCTTATATTCCAAAAAATACAGTATCTAGAAATTGGCTTCATACGTTCTGACGGAACCAGTAGAAACTAAAGAAAAAAGAGTTGTGCTTGACTTCTTGTATCTAAAACTAGCTATGATAGGCCTATGTTCAATAATGTTTTCAATAATTCTGCTTTTCATTTAGAAATTTGTCTAAAAGTATGACCATTTTATGTTGAGTCAAGTTTTAAAATTTTATTTTCAAAATACACCCCCTACCCCACCACCACATCCCATTTAGCTAATTGTAGTCTACAAAATTATTTTTATAGGCTTATGTAATGAATAATACTTGATAGAGACTAATATTTCAATAATACTTACCCTGTATGTTAAAATCTATAGTAGGCCTGGAAAGTGGCTGTCATTAAATATTATAAAAAGTAAAAAAAAAAAATTATATTTTGTTGTTTGAACCTTCACCCCAAAGAAGACAAGTAAAACCAGGTAGGTGCCACTGAAAATTATAAAAAGCTTCAACCAGCCAGTAGTTGACACACCCGAGGAAACTGTCCTAGCCCTGTAAAATGTCTGTGACGGTGCCAGATACACATATTTAAATGTGAACAAAAGTTAATTATTATCATTATTTTCATTTAATAGCTACGATTATATCATTTTATTCAGCAATTTAGAACAAGGTTCTTACCAACATATTGAAACTATGCTTGTTTTCATGTAACAAAACAATAGTCTGACATTGTATTATCTCTTATTTTGTTTACATGTCGATCAAATCGGCTTTTCTGCCAGTAGTTTCAGCTCCATTGCATTTAAGTGCTGTCGTAATTATGCTAAGATTATAATTTTTACATTTCTCATTTATTTTAGTAGAATTGGTAAAATAGACATCAGGAAAACAAGTGAAATTTGTGTATCACTAACAGGCTTATTGACTGACCAAATGTGAAACGTGCTGGCTCAGTGCTGGGACCTCATTGGTACTGGTGCCATTGTGCGTTAGCAGATTCGCACACAATCCCTTTTTAGACTTTTAATTTGTGTGAATATAAATTTTCATTATACACTCATTTGAAAGACTAGCCTGTTGTGTTTATAACCCTTAGCTAAATTTTAACAGAAAAGTTTTTCATTCAGGTGCTATACGAGTTATTTATTTTATTGCGTTTTGAATGACAGTATGATTGTTTTACAGATTTCTAAGAAAGTAGTTGCTTATTTTTTAACCTGTGTATTTAACCTGTGTATTAACCTGTGCATCATGATATATTTACTTTTATTGTGATATTTTGGTTTTTATTATTTTACTATATGGTTGGTTATGTTCTATATTTATATTTTACATTATGATTGGTGGTGTATTTATTTCATTATTTTTTGATTTGTGGTGTTATGATTATGTCAGTGATCTGGACCTAACCCAAGCTCCTGCCTGGGCAGTGAAAGTAAGAACGAAGGATGAACCAGCATGTTTGTTAGGTGAGCTATATTATGACTGTATACTTTTGTGAACTTATAGCTATATCAGCTGCAGTGGTAACTATCTAATTTGTAGAAACAGTGGACTTAAGATAGACATACTACTTAAATTATTTAGAAAGCTTTAATTGATATATAAAGTGATCTCAACTTTTCAATATGCTGTATTTATAAGTAATTATTCTCCTGTTGTCAGAATTTTATTAAACTATTTTGTTATCCAAATACTCTTAACCTCCAATTAAATTACAGTCAATAAACATCCAGCTTAATCTGGCACATTATTTTTTCATTTCAAGGCGATTGTTTTTGTTTTTTTTTACTTTCCATTGCTAGGTATTATTTTTAACAACTAAAATATTAAAGGAAGCTCATCTCATATCAAAGTATTGAAGTTTGCAAGGCTATGCTCAAGGAGAAGCCTATCTTTTAAGAGTGCTCATTTTGAAGACATGATTTTAACCCTTTTCTTTTTCAGCTGTTTTCTTTCTTAATTTAAAAGTTAATATCAAACGGATGTTGACAATGATACATGTTCAAACTTGTTATATCTATTAACCATGAGGTAGTTAGGCTTAAATGAGATTGTTTTTGTAATTTAGCAAAATAATATACATAATTAGTGCTTTGGTATGTTTAACTTTTTTATGCAACATTTGTTTAATTTGTCAATATTTATCAACCAAGTACTGTCATTTAATGTGATAACATCATATTAAAAGTAGAACTTATTGGTTAACCCTTTCAAGACGGGTCATGGGTGAAAGGCCATGTGATCTTGTTTGTTGACTCGCTTTCAAAATTGTATTAAATTAGTATTTCATGAACTTATGTCAATAAGTTTGGTATCAAACTGTAGATTATAATTCAAGTTTTAGTACTATATATTACTTAATTTCTTAATAAAAGCAAATATTTAAAAAACACAGACAAACATCAAGTTTTGTGTGTCACATGGTATGTTGAAGGCAGCACTGGTTCAAATTAGATGTTTGTGAAGTCAAAATACTAAGTCTATAGTTTTGAATGAAATAGAAACTCAAATTAT
>NW_013666251.1:62880-81302 GCF_000517525.1 Limulus polyphemus
ATAAAGATTTTGCATGTGAAATTTGAAATTTTCTGATATACAAAAGTATTTTTAATTTTAAACTGAAAATTATTTTGCATGATAGATAGGCAAGATGTGAAAAGTAAAAAAAAAGGCATGAGAGAAACATTGCCTTACAAACCTTAAGACTTAATGAAAAAAATTATATATTTTGTGTATGAAAGTATTGTAATGTTTACTGATAAACTGACAAATTTCATTAACATTCACTTACTAATTTAAAAGTTATAGCATGAAAGCTATAACAAGCACAAAATGGTTATGAAGTCAGTCCCAGGGACCGAGCCCATGCTGAAAGAGTAAATGTGATAGTATAATTTTAAAATTATACCTTTTTTTAACATTCATATTATTTAAAGGGTAATGTTTATTATTTACTTTTCTTAGATACAATATTTTATGCATTTTTCATTTTACAGATTTTTACTTTGGCATTATTTTCTTATATTTGAATATATTTCAAGTGTGTAATTTGACTTTAGTGCATAACACTGTTCTGAGCTTCATTAATAAACTATCAGTAAAATAATTTATGTGTTAAAACTTGTTTTCAAATATGAACTGAATAAAATAGAAATTTAAAGTATTACCATCTATGTTAACATTATATGGCTATTTAATAAGACAAATAGCATATGCATTACTCACACTAAACCTACCTGTATAGTGTTATTAAAAGTTTCATTTTAACTATTGGATAATTTGAAGTTTCCAACATAAGTTGTCTTTTTTTAGGTGAATTTTTAGAAGAATTTGTTGCACTTTGTCATCGTAAAGAATCACAGCAACAGCTGCTAGGAAAACTGCCTGGAGAAGAATTTGATGGTGTGTCAGTTAAATTAAAGTTTTGAGAAGATGTACTGTATATGCTTTTTTTACTGTTACATTTTTTATGATAATGATAACCAATGTATGGGCAAATGATAAAAATAATTTTACAAATGATCTAGTCTACAGCATTCATTACCCATCACATCACTTGATTTTGTCTTGCTTCTTTTTCTTTACACTGTCATTATATTTCTCTTGTTGGGTGAATTAGTTTAGAGCATGTGTAGCTAACCTTTTAAAGTTCAAGAACCAAAAAGATACAGCTTTCAAAAATATTAAGCAGTATTAAGCATTCTTGCAGATATGTTATACTTTAAACTTTCATTACATCAGTGTTTCCGCTTAACAGTCACGTGGTTGATGGGGAATGCTGTTCTATCATGTTAAATTTGTACAAATAAATAAAAACAGATAAAATCATTATTGCCTACTCAGAAATTAGAAACACTCATAGAGCTACATTGCAACTACCAAAGAGCTGTATATGGCTTACATGATACCAGTTTACCACCCTTGGTGTAGAGTATCGATCACTTTACCCTTTGTCTTAAATGTCTGATTATTGAATGTTTCAATGCTATTATTAAAAAAAATTTGCAGTTGTAATAAAACCATGCTTAATTTTCCTGTTTGTTTATGTTTTGGTACTTTTAGATTCTAATGAGATTAGCCAAGCCTTAAACAAACTTGCCAGACCACATCCTATTCCTGTAACTTTACCAAATCTTTCTGCTGTTGTGTCTAAAGCTCGACCCAACTTGCATAAGAAAAGTGAAGTTTCTTTGATTGATGACAGTCTTCTTGATAAAATCCTGATCTTCTTGTTCCCAAATTCTGTATCAACTTTGACTGGTGACCAAGTAAGAAATCATAAACCTCAAAAAATAGTAAATCTGTCCTTTAGTTCTATCTTATAACCAAGTAATTATATATTAAAATAATGAAACTTAGGATAGTAAATCTGTATTTTAGCTTCTTTTACTGACCAAGTAAATAGGTAATGGAAATAATTTTATACTGTAGTTTTTCTACTAAATAGGTTTTAATGACTTTATTAAGAGATGATTTTGGTAACTAAAAGAAACAACCACTTAAGAGATACTGAATTTATATATATTCTCAATTTTCATAGATTGTGAATTGTTCTGATACCATGTAGAATAGTAACAAACTTCTCTCTTCTACAGGGGAGTGAGAAGAATGATGATTTTCAAAACTGTGTGGAAGAAAAAGAAATGCTTCCTGCTGAGCTAGATGTAAGATAATTAACTTTCTATTTCATTTTTATATTACTGTAAGGGGCCTAGTCTGAGCCTAGTGATTAGTATGTCAGGATGTGGGTCGAAAGATCTGTGGTTTGAAAAGTGATGCCATTTAAAATCATTGACACATTTTACTTGTGGGTGCATTATAAAAGCACTGTTATTTGTTTAAAAGAGTCATAAAAATCCCTTATGGTGGTGAGTGCACTGGATAGCTGCCTTCCCTCTGGTCATCAGAAATGCCAGTACCTGAATCCTTGGGGTCTGTTGTCTGAGCCATTTAGCCCATGTGTGTATAAAATGTCACTCAGGTTTAAAATTCCAATTCTTATTAAATTAAGGATAAATTAATATAAGTTAAACTTATATTCCCAGAGCTGATGAGTTTTGTGTATTTTTAGTTTTTGATGGAATAAATTACCTGTAGTCTATCTAAATTATCTAAAATTTAGATAATTAAAAATTATCTAAATTTGTTATTCTATAACAAATTTAGATAATTTTTTAGTTCTTGATCACAGAATATTGTATTTATTTATTTTGTTGTTGTTGACAAGAACAAACAAGTAGTTTTTCAATATCCTATATTTTTCTATACCATCAGGATCACATTCGATCATTTAAATCAGCACCACCTGATAGCTTGACCTGGAGGCTAGCTCTTGCTATGTGTCAAGTGAACCATAGTTATGGTGGTATTGCAGCTGTTGCTCATTTGTGGCATGAGTTTGTACTGGAGATGAGGTATCGCTGGGAAAACAACTTCACCTTACCCTGGTAAGTAGTTTGAGATGTATTTTTTCACTTGAGTATTGTATACTTTCATGTTATATTTAAAACCATTTATGTAACCGTAAACTGAGACTGCTTTTAATGTTTCCTGGCAACAGTTTTTGTAAAAACTAACAATTTCAAGCATAGAGCATTATGAAAGGTGTCAATGTAAGAGGGTAAAAGAATACCTGGATTTGATGTTACAAATTTTTCAAGCAAAGATTAAATCTGCTGAGTTTAACATAATTTAAATTGTAGGCACAACTACATATTTATGGTAAAATATGTCTCAAACTATATTGATAAACATATGATGAGAGAGCAATGTATTTCTGCTGGTATACATATGTTTTCATTAAAACTGATGGAAAACATTTTTAGTGTTCTTAATCTCATAGTTCATGGAAATTTGTGCAGTTGTCACTTTTTAAGGTTAATTTAGGTTTGAAGTTACTGTCTTAAAAATTATTAAAAGCTATAGGGAGGGACATTACTTGAATATGCTGAAATCATCTTCTTCAAATTAGTATTTTGACAACATTAAAACTTATGGACATTTTACTACTTTGAAAAATACAAATCATACAATAATAAACATGTCTGTTGGATAGTTTCAGTGAACTTATATAGTTGTCATTGTTCATCTTTTTTCCCATTCTATTATTTTCTTTAATTTTGTTCTCTTCATTCACTGTTTTATGTATAATACTCCCTATCTTTTTACTAAAACCATTAAGTTTCTTGGTGTTACCTTTGACAGGTGTTTTACTTGGACACCACATGCTCATTTCTTAGAGAAAAAATTACACAATTCTTGGACCAAATAATTTATGTTCTTATATGACTTTAAAATCTTTTTAAGTTTTTATCCAATTCACTCTTTGTAAATTTATAAGCCTATCTATATATATAATAAAGTTGCTAAGAATTAATTTAAACTTCCTGTCAGGTTTCAATTTACAAAATTTTGTTATCAGGAACTGCTCATTTTGTGTGTGTGTTTTGTGGTTGATATACCTCTATTACAATTTAAATGATCTTGTCTTTTTATTTATAGATATGTAGCACTTTTTATGGCTTTTATCATTTTATTGATTTGCTGTACATTTAATTTACTGTGTCTTTTACTTTTCACATTTATGGTTATTTTTTAATTATACATATACCCATACTTACTCATAAAACATGTTTTTCTCCACCTTCCTTTGTTTTTAGTTTTGCTTGAATTTTGCATCTATGAAGTACTGCTCCTTGAAGTCTCTTAGTTTTTTCCATATTTTTTAATGCTTTCAAAACTTTATATAATGAAGCTTTCTTTTAAATTATGTCAGTCATAGTCAACAATTTCCACGAGGATTTTACAATCAAACAAAACTATAATACTTTTGTCTGTAAAAGAACTGAAGACAAAATATCGAGTACTTTTCTGTGTTTAAAAATCTCAATTTTGTTACTTATGTTTCTAAGTATTATATACAAAAGGTTAACATAGTATTTCTACAAGTATGGCTAAATTTCACTTCTATCTGTAATGTGTTCATAGTCAGTAATTTTGAAACTTTGATAAAAGATAATAAAAAATAAATATAAACCTCTAAATTAAAACCTATTTTAGTTTATTTTCTATGATGTTTTGAGCAGACTCCCTTCATCGGGCAGTAAAGACTGTGTTACAACTGAATTGATTCAATTTTAACAGGGCCTTTACTGCCTGATGAGGAGTGTCTGCTTGAAACATCTCAGAAAATGAACTAGAAAAAGTATTCATTTAGATGTGTCTATTTATTCTTTATTATCTTTTATCAAAGTTTTTCTTCTCACATCTTGCAGAACTGCACTCATTCATTAAATGTTGAAAATGTTGTTTTTCCCTGTAAGTTTTTACATCTGTGAGTGTTTCTTAGCATTGATAAATTTGTATGTTATTTAACTGAAATTGAGATGATTCACTAGTTCATATAACATAGAATATATTGTAGTGATTTTTCTTTTTGTTATAGAATAATTCAAATGTATGACTCCAGTATTTTGGGTGCTAAGAAATAAATTTGATTAGCATGTTGTATTGTAGCTTCTGTATGTAACAGTTTATGGTCTATTTGTTTATCACATTTGGTGTGGTTCTGTAGCACATGGTGATCTTTCTTTATCACATTTGGCGTGGTTCTGTAGCACATGGTGACCTTTCTTTATCACATTTGGTGTGGTTCTGTAGCATGATGTTTTTATTATCACATTTGGTGTGGTTCTAAAGCACATGGTGATGTTTTTATTATCACATTTGATGTGGTTCTATAGCACATGGTGATGTTTTTATTATCACATTTGGTGTTGTTTGATACCACATGGTGATCTTTCTTTTGCTGGCAAGAATTGGATGAATGGTGAGACATACAAGTTTAAATTGTGGATGTCATTAGGTTTATTACTAATTGATACAATAATCTCTATTATAATTATGTTGTGGACTTTTTCTGTGAATTGTACTTGTTCATAGATACTAGTTATTATCAGTCATCCTGTGATAGTTGTCTCGTGTATCTTCCAGTGTGCGGAATTTTCTTTCTCTGAACTTCTAGTAGGAGGAGTTCATTCTCTTTATTGGTACTTTCCTTTCCAGGTAATTCTTGGACAGCTCTACTTGTACATTTTCTTATTGTCAACATGCAAAATGTATTCCCTGAAAATTCAAGATCTTTGAATTATCAAGTGAGGGACTATGTTACTCTGAGAATATGATGTGAATCATCCATAACTGAATCACTTTTATGTTGCTGGAGGGCTCTGAAATTATAGACTTTTATATGTTGACTGTAAAGTATTTTAATTAACATTAACTTATGGTCAGAGGAAGCTATGTACTTAGTAGAAACTAAAAATCAATCTGGCAATCAGTATAGGTAATTAAATACATTTTTCTTACATTTCTACTAATAAAGATAAAAATGTATTTTTTTTCATCAGTTGAGGATGCTTGCTGTTATGATATTTTCAGACATAATTTTGTTAATTATAAGATTTTATTAACCATGTTATTATCAGATTTGGTAAACAGCTTATGGATTGTTGTTCTATGATTTTAGAACTCATCAAGAAGTTGGGCAAGTGCTTGTCCTGGCATTTACTATCCTTTTCCATAAACCTTATCAGAATGTTTTATACAGTTTTGCTAATTTGCTTCACTAATCCATTGTACAGGATGTGGTACTTTAATTGCTGAAATTTTACCTATGTCCATCATGTAATACATTCAGTTATCAACAAACTAATCTCAAACCTGTTTGAGCATTATTCAGTGAGAGTGCCGGGTATTGTCATTGAAGCATTATATGACAAATCTAGGCTTTCATTCATTTGAGGAAATGATCTGCTATCATCATCATCATATACTTGTTACAATAAGGTGTCAGTAGCAAGTTTTTGCAATAGTTATACTTACCATTTCCATGAGGGCATTAACTGGGCATAGAAGCAGCTATCTTCTTCTAGGTCTTCTCTTCTGATACCTAACACACACACTGCCATTATTTGTTTTCAGTTGTTACATCTTTTAAGTTTTACTCAGTTGATGCCCTCATGTTTATCTGCTTGAATATCATGCAGCGAGTTTGACATTTTCTAAATGGATATATAGGATGTTTCATTAGAGTTTGACATTTATCTATATTCAGTTAATTCTAGTATTATATGCTTTTTTTTTATTAATAATATTTGGCCCAGCAAGTTCAGAACTGTTTTCTTGGTCTTCCATCACATCTTAGCCCCTAGTGTCTCAGCACTAAGTGTGAGAGCTTTTAATGCTAAAAATTGAGTTTTGATACCTGTGGTGGGCACAGCCTAGATATCTCATTGTGTAGTTTTGAATTTAACAACAAACAAATAAACCATCATATCATATATGACCTAGGTTATTTCGTGCATTTATTAAATACAATATAACTGTTGCTGTTTCAGTCAGCTGTATTTTCTCAGCTCTTTAAGCATCTATTAAGGAGACTACACTGGATAACTTCCTAGTGGTGTGAGCAATTAAGAGCATATCTTTGGGACTCAAGGATTTATTAACTATTTTGACTAAAAACAGTCAATTGAATGTAGAATTAGTTGTAAAGTTTGTAAAGAAGCCATTAGTATTATCTTCTGATGAAAGCAAACTATGTACTTAAGAGTGAATCTAAAAATCAACCTGCAATAAGTATAATTAATTAAATATACAGTAATACCTCAATGACTCGGAACATTTGGGGCTAAAGCCATGCCGAGTTATTGAGGTAATTTTCTCCCACTCACAAATCACAACTTTTTTGGCACAAATAAACTACTTAACACTACTGTTGTTTGAATTTAAAAAAAAAACACGTTAAGAATTAACACTTAACAGCACTGCAGGCCAAGAAAAATGATGATTCAAGCTTATGGTACCATGTGGTAGGTGACAGAGGTGATTGTAGGAGGGCTTAATGCACTTTGGTAAATACTGTACACCACTTAAACACTACTTTATCAATTAAAAATTAAATACATTTTGAATGGTCACTTGAACAATAAATCATTCACTTAAAAATTAAAGATTATTTGAATACACCAAGTTATTAACTTAGAAATTAAAGATTAATTTATAAATAAATTATTCACTGTCTGAAGACATCAACTGTCGTGGGGGTTCTGGGGTAATGGGAAGGAAGCTGGCACTGCTGGAATTGGTGTCTGAGGAAGAGTATCCAGATGCTGCAAGTAGACTTATGGAGGCTTCACAACTGGTGGAAGGAAGATTTCGTCTGGGTTTTTTTTAACAGGGGTTTATAAAAGTCGGATATTTCACCCTGTTTGTAATTGCTGTGCTGATGCTTGATGACAACTGCCCTGATATCTCTCAAAGTTGCGTAGTGCTGTTCCAAATCAACCAACTGCCTCCAGTTGCTTGGGAGAGTTTGTAAGGACTCTTAGAAAGCCTGAATATTTTTCAGGGATGCCTTGTTATATCAAATTCCGAGGTATCAAGGGATTACTGTACTTTTCTTACATTAACTGAGTTTGAGGGGGTTGATACCTGCCTTCATGTAGGTGTGTTAATCCACAAGCCTCTGCTGGTACCTTACTGGTTTGTTGATATGCTTGTAAATTAAGTAGGATTCTTAAACTATGCCAGTCAATCTTTAAATCTTAGAATCAATTTATTACTATTTTTAAGATTTACTGAGCTAAATTTTTATTGAATAGGAAATATTTTAGTGGGATAAACTGTCATATATTTTTTTTGAATTTTTTGGAAAGAAGTGAAGTCCAAGGCAGTATGGGATTTTAATTTCTTGTCCTGGGGAGAAAGTAATAGAA
Organism: Limulus polyphemus; assembly: GCF_000517525.1. NCBI lineage: Eukaryota > Metazoa > Arthropoda > Merostomata > Xiphosura > Limulidae > Limulus > Limulus polyphemus. The sequence goes on from NW_013666251.1 coordinate 71,103, forward strand.
ATATTTTTAATTATAGGTTATATCATTCTTCTGGAGAAGATAAGTATTATTTCAATATTTTTAAAGTCTGGAGTTGTTATTTTCGTGTATTTTAGTTGGTGGTTTAGGTAGAATTGGACACTTTTAGGTTTTATTACTACAGGTGCAGCTAAGTTTAAAGTTACAACATGAGGCTTAATACTAGATTGTTTGGCTTTTTTTATCTTTTTTTAGTTTTAAGGTAACTATTAGTACTGGGTTATAGGAAAATAGAATTATTATACAGTTTTCACTAGTGCAACTAAGAAAGAAGGAAAATCTGTTTAACTTGAATTATTTTTCTATTAATATTTGAAAGCTGCTGAAAATTTAATACATTAGACTAAATTGTTTAAATTAGCATTTAGTTGTGTATAACTAGAAATAAGGTGTATGTCACAACTGTGGTACTGACGTTGGTAATTAAAGGTATGAGTATTGATTAATGTAGGATTTTGATGTCACATTTATCTACAATTGAATACTGTTTAACCTACAGTTTGGTTTGGCAAGTTTAATGCAACTTTAGCTATAATTTATGTTTCTTCAGTTATTGGTAAGTTATAAAAATAGGTTAGAAGATAAGGTAGTGATAAAATAGCATAATATATTTAACTTTAATGTTAAGTTTAACAGTTTTGTTAGTAGGCTACATGTATTTAGTGGTGATAATTTTTTGACAAGTTACAATGGTTAAGAGTAGTGTAGGTTTTAAGTACTCGCAGTTTGTAAGGTACGACAGGTGCAAGGAGTTGGTTTTATTTGGGAACTTGGGACTGGTGTGCACAATTAAGGAAGCTAGTTGTGAATATGTACAATTTGTATGTGGAGTTGTAGGCTGGAGGAGAAATTGAAGGTAATCCTAAATAGAATAGAGGCAGTAGAAAAAGAGAAGGGTAAACTGTGGGAAATGGCAGCAGGATTTCAAGAGGAGTTTAAGCTTTTGCATGCAAGGGATATACAGTGGTTAACAATGACTTTCAGAAAGTTAGAAATGGTATTAATAGGGCTAGTAGTAGTGGATTTAATTACAATGAGCAGGTTCTAATAAGTAACAGATTTCAACCTTTAGCTTGTGCAGATTAAAAACTAGGGAGAGAAGGATAACAAAAGGGACAAATAAAGATGGGGATGAAAACATAAGGAGGTTATTGTTATTAGAGATTCTTTAGTACAGCATGTGGATAAGATATTCTGTGGGATAAATAGGGAGAAAAGAATTAGATTATGCTATCCAGGGGCATGAGGGGGAGGATATAACTGACAGAGCAAGTGATATAGTAAAGGGTGCTAACAGTGATGCAATCTCTGTAGTGTACATGGGGGCTAATGATGTAGGGAAGGGTAGGTCAGAGGTGCTAATTGTTAAGTAAAAGGCATTGATAAAGATATTCAAAGAAAAGGTTTATAATTTTGTCAGGAATATTGCAAATACATAATTGTGGGGATGAAATTTTAAGTAGGGCTAAATAATAGATTTGGACAAGCAGATTGTGTGGATGGATTCGTAGGATCAGTTCAGTGGGAGAAGGAAGCTTTTTGGAATGTATGGTTTACATTTAAAAATGATAGAGGCTGGCTTATTTGCAAGGGCTATAAACTGAATTATAAGGGCAGCTTTAAACTAGGTCTATCCAGTGGTGAAGGTTAGAATAATGAAGAAAAAATAAAATGTAGAGAAAAGTATAGTGTAGAATCAAAGTACAAAAGTAGTTCTAATGGTGTGATACACTGTTACTAGAAGTGTCAGAAATAAAACGGATGAATGACTTGAGAACATTGGTCATAACGGAGGATTTTGATGTCATGGGTATAACTGAAACGTGGTTAAATGTAGACAATTTTGATGACAGGAATTATAATACAGTCTGCAATAATTTCATATTAAAAGCGCCACCGTATGCTCTTTCTCTAAACTCACAATCACGAATTCTAGACCTAAATAATAATATTTTGATGCATATTTATACCCCGACAGAAGTCTAGAACATTCCATGCAATACAGTGTACCAGTGCTTCAGTGTTCCTAATATCTTTATGTTACTGAAACTCTTTGCCACACTGTCACTAAGTTCATGTTCGTGTGAACGGTCGGCATCTACTCTCCACTAGTTGAATAATTACCTGAAGTGTACACAAACCGAAAAAAGACTGAGTGCTCTAGCTTTAATACATATCATTATGACACTGCTGTCAACAACCAAACTGTATGCAAGCTATTTATGGAAAAGCACCCCAGAAGAATGGAGCATGCTAACACATTATTTTGGTAGTACATATATGTGTGTATATGATAGCCAATGATTGAAATAGTTAATATACTATTGTTTAACAGAGTTGTTTAAATTAGTAATATAATTTAACAATTAGTAACTGTTCTATATGTAGATAGTACAGTACTTTACTGTAATAAAGCATACATACTTATACCAATTTAAGTCTAGCTCCTCATGCAGTGTTACAACAGAATGATGATTTATTGACTTTTCATTGGATTTTTGTGGATTCTATATGAACATCCATGCAGTTGTTTAAACTATATTTCATGCAATATTGCTTCCAGATTTAATCTCATAGCACCTATTTTTTAAAAGTTTTAGGGGAGGGGCATACTCACAGACCTCCATAGCATTAGCATGCTTTGTATGCTGATTGTACTTCAAAAATATGTGTTGGCTTTAGATCCCACAAATTAGAACCCCTACTTAAAACATTGTGCATATGGATCTGAGGTTATCACACGAGGGTAAGATCTCTGAAATTGTTTTCCCTTGAAAAAAAAGAATTAGAGGGGATCTGATTGAGTTGTTTAAAGTTATAAAGGGAATTGATAACTTTGGTGCATCATCTTTTTTGTATCTAATGGCAAGCATAGTAAAACTAAGGGACAAATATAAATTTTTGGCAGGGTAGAAGTCATCTTCATCTGTGACAACTTTATTTTTCTAACAGAATAATTGACCTTTGGAACAGGTTGCCTTCAGATATGGTAAATGCAGTTAATTTAAGGGAGTTTGAAAGGAAGGCTTGATAAATATTTGAATGATAAGATCTGGCTTTGAGTGTTTTAATTTTAGTTTAGAGTGTAGTATAATGGATAGTATGGTCTAGATGTACTAACAGGTCCTTTGTTGTCTTTAAATTAGATATATATGTATATGGCTCACTGGAGTGGAAGCTAGAAGAACTCTTAAGCTTTTTCAATAACACAGGCCTGTGAATTTAAACTTCATAAAAGTTGTTTTGGTTTTAATAATGGACTTACCATAATTCAGCCATGCAGATTTCAAAAATAATATTCATTTTTTTCTACCACGTAAGGACTTTTTACAAATTGGGAAGAAAAAAAACTTTTACTTAGATCAAATTATTATCTTGTTTACCACAATGGAAATTTTTTATCAGTATGTTTGTTAAGAAAAATACAAACAAACTGGAGAAAATGGAAGAACATTGTTGTCAAACGAATATGCATCCTCATTCATCCTGATTTTGTTTTGTAACTTCTATGTCTTTTTTGTCTCAAAACTACGTGTTGTGGTCTTTCTTTTATGTATTGTGTCTGGATAATCAGCCATCATGCTGATGTTCCACCTTCCCTGATACCTTCTCTCCATTTTCCTGATGTAGTGATGAAACCTTTCCCCTTTTTTTTGCTGATGGCACTGAGATTTTCAGGGAAATAGTCAATATGTGAGTGTAAGAAATGAACTTTCAAGCTCATATTACAAATTTTTTCTACAAAATTTAAGGGCATTTCCCACTTAGCAGTTGAATTGCTAACGTTGATTAAATAAAACCAACAAATCAACATAATTTGATTTTTAAACATACAGTAATCACACACTGGTCTTCTGTAAATCAAATAAATTGATAAATAATGAATTTATGGAGCATATTATTGACAATATTTTTGTAATTTGGGCCCTTGTTGTTTCCTATAAATCTGTCAATAACATTTTTAAAGGCAATCCACACTTCATTTTTCAACTTTCCTCATTGTCTTTTTGAACTGTTCATCCAAAATCAATTTCCTAATCTGAGGCCCAACAAAAATCGCTTCTTTAAATTTTGCTTCTGAAAGAGCTGGGAATTTCCCACATAGATACTTGAAACAGTCGCCATCTTTGTCTAAGGCCATTATAAATTGCTTCATCAAGCCCAGTTTTATGTGAAGTGGAGATAATGGAACTTTCTTTACTTAACCAAACTTTCACGTTCAGTGTTTTCGATCATAGTATCAGGTTGACTCTGTATAGCTATTGCTTCTTTATCCAGTAGTGATGTCCTGCACTGCCGTTCCATTCACACAAAAAACATGGAAACTTTGTATAATCAGATTGTTGATCCAACAACATACAAAGTACTTTTATGTCTCAGCAAAGTAGCCAACCATGTTCTTTGTATTTGACCTTAATAAGTAGAAGTTCAAGAATTTCATAGTTTCCTTCAAGTGAACTGCATGAGCAATAGGAACAGATGCATATATGTTATCATTGTGAAGGATAACACCTTTTAAACTTCTTTTGGAAGAATCAGTGAACAATTGCCACTCACTTGATTCATAGGCTGCAACTCCTAGTATTGGTATTAATTCAGTAATATTGTTGCAATAAACCAGTGAACTTTCTTATGAAAATTATGGTATAAACTCTTATTGCCCTAGTGACGAATAAATAATATTGAAAAGGAAAAAATAATGTCAAAGTGCACGCACTAATAAATACTATTCAGAAATGACACGTCATGCGGCCTGTTAACCGTTTACATACTAGCGGTGTTTCTCGTAGGTTCTAGAACGATCGATAAGACTCTCTGGTCGCGATTTCTCTAGAGAAATTTATAGCCAGTGGTTGTCAACATTTTAAGCATAACAAAATGTGACCTAATTTCAATGAAAATGATTCACTTATGTAAAAGTACATATGACATTTTGTGAAAGATCTGTAAGTGATGGAGAAAAATTTATGATATTTTCGGATTCAGCATACAGGAATTACTGTACAATATGTAAAAATTTCAAGACAATAAAACCATCGCAGGCCTGTGTAATTCAAAGTTATATTTCAAATGTCACAATAGAAAGGTCATCATAATCTAAATGTGTAGAATGAAAAGTTATAGTGATATGAAGTTAAAGTCTATGTAAATTAACTGTCACAGAAACATTGAGTATTCGTATCTCAGAATAAAAATTACAAGTTGTACCTAAGTTGTTTTTTATGATGATTTGTGGTTAATCATCTTCACAGGTCATCTTTATGAATGTAAGTTCACATTAAGGAAAACCACATGGTATTTTTAGTGGTTTTAAAACTTATTCAGTAATAGCATTAGTATTCAATAAATGTTTTTAATCAGCCCATAAAGACTTGACCTTCATTTATTAAAGCCACGGGTGCAAGTCTTTCGAAAGGTTCAATAACATGTGAACTTTTCCAACCTGTGTAATCATAAAGAGCGAGTGAAACTGCACGGGATAATTTCAATACATTATCCCTTACTTTCTCAAATAAACAATTATATTTTTCAGCCTTGCGCCAGTCTATAAAAGCTGGTCTGGCATGGCCTAGTGGTCAGGGGCTCGACTAGCAATCTGTGGGCCGTGGGATCGAATCCTTTCACCGAATATTCTCGCCTTTTTAGCCATGGGAGCTTTATAATGTGACGTCCAAGCGCACTATTCGTTGATAAAGAGTGGCCCAAGAATTGGCAGTGGGTGGTGTTAACTAGCTGCTTTACCTCTACTCTGTCACTTGAAAATTAGGGACAACAGCTAGCGCAGGTAGCCCTCGAGTAGCTTTGCGCGAAATTTAATCAGAAAACAAACTCATGAAAACTTGACAGTTTCCGATGTAATACTGTGAAAGACAGGTATGCATATTATCTCAACTGGCTAGTTTTGCAACTCTTTTTCACCCACTTCTGTATTCTCCATATCATTATAGGTTTTTATAGTTTTGGTGTGAATTTATTTCTCATATTAACAAGAACTATTTAGTTTGTTACTTACGATCGTCTTCAGTAATGTACAGTTTGTTATTTTATGTTATGATTTAAGTAGATTATTTTTCATCGGAAGCTTGTAATAATTGACTATGATGTAGCAGGAATATAAAATAGTTTATTTTATAATAATTTTGTATGCTCGAAGTTTTGTAGCTTCTTGTGTCCAGAACATGTTTATTATTGGTGGAATTGTAATATTGAATGGTCTGGTTAAATGAAGCATGTTTCTATTCGTAGTTACACTTTACATCATTTTTAATATAAATAATTAGTGGCTTTTGTTTTATTTATTCCGTGTTTACTGGTTAGTAAGGTTTGACTGAGACTGAACAGAACATTACACGATTCGCGTTTTGTCTACAGTCAAGGTCAAGTTCCAAACATGGAAAGTCAAGTACAATGACGATGTGAGAACATGATGTTTGGAAGTTCTAAGAAAAGTAGTGAAAGCATGGGTCACAGGGGTGGGGCTAGACGAATGGAAAGTGTGCTAACCCTGCAAGAGCCTTACGAGGCGCCCGCCTTACCTAACATGGAATTCATTAGAGTCGTATGTTTCTAGATATTTGTTGGCTCGCCCTCTTTGTGCAATTACTGATTTCTTTGTCATTCATAATTGAAACCTAGCACCTGTTTATGGGTAAACTTGATATAAACTTCCATTTACTTGAGAAAGGGTTTGTCAGTTGTTCTTTATAATATGTTAGGTTGTGATATATAAAACCAGATAACAATAGCATACGTCTTTCTAGTTATATCTTCTTTTCTGATATTCACCCATTTTTATTTTGTGTTTTTAAAGTTACGTTTAAATATGTTTCTTAAAGTTTTTAGGGAGAAATCAACATTTTAACTCACGCATGTCAATGAAGTGTATTCGAATCACGTGAAAACATTGAAGAAAACAAAAGATGCAACACTCGACAAATTAGATAAATAAGCCCTGTGAAGGGCCGTTGCCCGAAACGTTGTTTTCAAATTATTACTTTAATTTTGGCGAGTGCTTAACTTTGTTTGTTTTCTTTCACATTTTGTACATTCTTCACCAACACAGGTCTTTTTATTATTAGATCGTATGAAAACCTGGTTGATTACTTTCTCAGTGATCTTATAACGCTAAATATCGGATTTGATGTCCGCGATGAGTACAGCGCATAAACACAAAACACACGTTTTACGGTGTATGCTTTTTTCACCGGTAGTAAAGTTCACAAACGTATTTCCGGTAGATTGATTTGTAAAGTTTATGTACGAGTAAAAAAAGCCCGTTCTTGTGTAAAAATGTAAATTAGTATGAATAAAGTAGCTACTGCAAAACTAGTTAAAACATCAAAATATTAGTTGTACGCAAGTAATCATTTTTCACTGCAGACTGCTTAAAATTCTTGTGATAAGTTTGGTGTACCAGTTAAAGATGTGTAGCAGTAAATAACTTACGAGTATGTTCATTTCTATATGGTTTTTTTTCATTTCAAACCCTCTGTCAAGACCAAAAAATACTTACCTGTTGGCCAACATTTGAACCAACCACCACTCTGTTAATGACATAATTCTTATTGGTGTTTAAACCAAAAAGACGACAGAAAAATAAAAAAGCGTCCTGAATCAGTATTTTAAACATTAACCCCATATGGTATGATCTTCGTCCTTAAACTAAAGTATGTCTAGAAAATCTTAGATAATTCTGTTTTGAAACGAATTTCTCTGTTCATATATTAATAGCTTTTTAATTCCTGTTACTTTATTAAAACTGTTTTATCTCTTATTTTTCATATCTATTATTTTTATGTTATATATATTACTGAAATTCATTTCGAATTTTTTTATATTAATATTCCATTTTTCCAAGTTCATTGATCATTAAGTGCTTTTGTTAATATATATCCCAGTTGTTCTGGACATTCCTTCTTGCACAAACACATATTTGTGTAATCATATTCCAAAGCTAATCCTGCTTTTTTATCTCCCACCACTTGCTCATCACACACACAACGCTTTATTTCAAATTGGTTCATTTATGACTAGCTATCAGTCCCTGGTTTCATACCGCAGTATTCTATGACTAGCTACCAGTCCCTGGTTTCATACCGCAGTATTCTACGACTAGCTATCAGTCCCTGGTTTCATACCGCAGTATTCTTTGACTAGCTATCAGTCCCTGGTTTCATACCGCAGTATTTTATGACTAGCTATCAGTCACTGGTTTCATACCGCAGTATTCTATGACTAGCTGCCTGTCCCTAGTTTCAAACCGCTGTTCTCTGACTAGCTGTCAGTCCCTGGTTTCATACCGCTGTTCTATGACTAGTTGTCAGTCCCTGGTTTGTTTGTTTTTTAGTTCCATATTAAAATATTAAAAACACGTGCTCCCTGTAAATGTGTGATAAAAACAACCAAACATGAGGACTTGTTTAAATCCTTGTTTTCTAATTAGTTATACAGTATCAGATATAACACGTGATATTCCTATAAGCATGCACGATCAGCAATAAAGTGATCATCATAAAGAAACCAAGTGCTTTAACAAAGTGGACTTTCCTTCATCAGGGGTAAACAGCAAATGACAACAGTTATGTGGTCGTTCTACCACAAGTGATACGTCATATGTTTCGAAGAATTACCGCAGTATTTTATGACTAGCTATCAGTCCCTGGTTTCATACCGCAGTATTCTATGACTAGCTACCAGTCCCTGGTTTCATACCGCAGAATTCTATGACTAGCTACCAGTCCCTAGTTCACATCGCAGTATTCTATGACTAGCTACCAGTCCCTGGTTTCATACCGCAGTATTTATGACTAGCTATCAGTCCCTGGTTTCAAACTGCAGTATTCTATGACTAGCTACCAGTCCCTGGTTTCAAAGAATACTGCAGTTTGAAACCAGGGACTGGTAGCTAGTCATAGAATACTGCAGTTTGAAACTAGGGACAGGCAGCTAGTCACAGAATACTGCGGTATGAAACTAGGCAACATGTTTGAAATTTTAGTGATGGCAGAAAAATATCTTTCAATCGATATCTTTCTCAAAGCTTTAGCTTTTTTGACTGTGCCAGAGTAATTGTGGATATGAGGCAATTTTCCGTCGTTTATACTAAACTATCTTTAGTATTGCCATGACTTATGCAAGTTGTAGAAAGGCCGAAACTGAAGTATGGTACATACAATCAAGGATACCTGTGTTTTAAGGGAAGAGTATGTACATATTGTATGCTTATAAGAAATGTGTATCACCTGTTGCAACCTCTTTATTTATTCAATTCTTCGTGTATACATATGTTTTTCCACCCACAATAGTTTTATTTCAGCATGTTCAAACGATATCAATGCATCAAATTCTGTTTAAAATGACAAGTGAAAAACACGAACTATAATTATTAACTTGTACTTTTATAGTTCCATGCTACATTTGAAACCCAACTATAACACAAAGTATAATCATTAACTTATACTTTTATAGTTGCACGCTACAGTTGAAACCCAAGTATAACACAAACTATAATCATTAACTTGTACTTTTATAGTTCCATGCTACAGTTGAAACCCAAGTATAACACAAACTATAATCATTAACTTGTACTTTTATAGTTCCATGCTACATTTGAAACCCAACTATAACACGAACTATAATTATTAACTTGTACTTTTATAGTTCCATGCTACATATGAAACCCAACTATAACACAAACTAAAATCATTAACTTATACTTTTATAGTTGCACGCTACAGTTGAAACCCAAGTATAACGCAAACTATAATCATTAACTTGTACTTTTATAGTTCCATGCTACAGTTGAAACCCAAGTATAGCACAAACTATAATCATTAACTTGTACTTTTATAATTGCATGCTACAGTTGAAACCCAAATATTTTATTTTCAGTTTTATCTTTTCTCAACCGTTTGGGGAAAATCTGTCTTCTAGCTGGCAAGTTACGTAAACAGTTGTTAGTGTTAATATGTGGCTCACTAAAGAAAGATTTCTGTACGAGTGTGTTTGTAAGGTGCCTGTATCTGCATATTTAACTAAAGAACGTGAGGTCGTTCCGTACTTGTTTGGTATGTTGTTTTTTCACATGCTTCACCTTAACGATCAGTTGCAGAATATTTAGCCTTGTGACTTATTAGCCTAGTTTTCTTTGTGTGTTAACCCAATCTTTTTAGCATTTCTGTT
>NW_013666251.1:82302-97572 GCF_000517525.1 Limulus polyphemus
TTTTTAGAAGTCAATTTGCCAGTTAAATAAACTCTGGTCGTTAACAATTTATTTTGAAAACACTCAAGCGATTGAAGTATTTTATCATGGTTAAAGTGTGTTTTGTTGTCCAGTCAGGTTCCATTTGTCTTACACGTGTGTTTTCAAATTTCTGTAGCAGATCTGCCACAAAAGTACTACGCTGTTTATTAAGTTCTGTTGGCAGATATTCCACACAGGTATTATCCATATCTTCAGTTCTGCTAGCAACTCATCCACAAAAGTATTATAATATATCTTAAGTTCTGTTTAGCAGCTTTTCCACACAGGTATTACGCTATTTACGCCGTATCTTCAGTTCTGTTTCGTATTTCTTTGCATGTCCAATACATAGCAGATAGTTTACTACAATAACAACTTTCTATGAATGACTAAAATGATCGTGTTTTTAATAATCTGCATAACTTTTCAAGACCGGGGGTTATAATGTGGGTAACTAAATTAAGACATATTGATGAATGACAGTGATGGTTTGTGGTGTAGGAAACTGAATTGAGACATTGATGAATGACAGTGATGGTTTGTGATGTATGGAACTGAATTATAACGTATTGATGAATGACACTGATTGTTTGTGATGTAGGGAACTGAATTAAGACATATTAATGAATGACAGTGATGGTTTGTGATGTAGGGAACTGAATTAAGATATATATTGATGAATGACACTGGTGGTTTGTGATGTAGGGAACTGAATTAAGACATATTAATGAATGACAGTGATAGTTTGTGGGCATTTTTCTGTAGTATATCTGAAAACCAGTTTTGAAACGTTCTCTGAATATAAAATTATTATATTAAACATGTAATTGACGTGCTTGTGTATAAAATAAAGTGTTACAGATGTAATTATAATTTTTTTATTTATTCCAATTTTGGAAATATTAAGTTAATATAAAAAAAAACATGAACTAACAATGTTGAGTTGGGTTATTTTTACCATCAGACCTCTATATCTAGCCATAAACATTACAAATCACACCCATTGGTTTTTAGTTAAACATAAAATAAAAGGATTTGGAACGTTTTATATGTAAAAATTATATGAATTATCTAGTATCATTGTTTTGTAACCATTGAAATATTTGATCATTTGGGCTGAAAGGTCGAGGAAGAGAAATCCGCTTAAACAAAAAAGCTAATTAGGTGTCATTCACAGAGGTTTGACAGATTTGTTTACAGTGTATTACACATTTACATCGCGTCTTCAACCTTATGTTAGTGAAGAGTTCAAAAAAGAATTGTAGATCTTTCGAACTTCTTAGGAGGATTCCACACTGCTTGTATTTGGCACTTCAGCACCCCATATTTTGGGAACGATGCCACAGTTTGACTAAAAGGAATCCGTGCACGTTTGCATGTACCTCAAATTATTAGAAAATCATATGTCTTCATAATTTCAATGCTACTGTTCATCTTGCACCATAATCTTTCCTGTATTTACCATGAGGTGGAGCAACGTGAGTTCGACCCACGTAGATGTCTACATCTTGATCCTTCCAATTGTCTGATTTTCCATTCCAGTCGCTTTCGTATTCAGTGAGTGAGTGGACGGAGCTGGCAGATGTTATCCGTTTGTTGTCTCTTCGAGTTTTTTTCTTCTTTGGTGGAGCCGAGATATGACTTCCAAGAAATGAGTGGTGACCAGATAATTGGGAAAGAGACTGTTGAGACTTGCGTATGTCTGGATTACCAAGACTTAAATGGTCACCAAATCGATGAGATAATTGTGTGTAAGAACGATGAGATTGACCATCAGCCGTTGGTCTGTTACTAACATGGCCATTGGGCACCTGAGAGTAATGGGATAAGTGGGAGCGATTGTCGTCCATGATGAAACTGTGATTGATTGAACCATTGGGATCAGACTGGTACATACGGGGTCGAGGAATGCTACGTCCACTGTACATGGATGCAGATTCCCACTCATGCTCAGACTTTACTGCTGGCGCCCCTGTAGTGGGTGGTGGAAGCGTCGGTTTCTCCTTTTTTTGTTTGCGACAATAGCAACAAACAAAAATGATGACTGCGATAATAATAACTCCACACACTGCAGCAGAACCTGCTATTACAATCTTATCCAAAGCATGTCTGCTCTCACTGTTTTTGATTTCCCTACACTGACTATATGGGATAGCATCTACAGAAAGGTTAGGGATGTCTTCCAGAGTGACTACACAGACAATAACACAATCGTCAGTAGGTACATTGGGGATGGCATACTGGCGTTGACTGGCAACGAGCGAAGGACCTCGTGTGAATTGCTCTTCCCCAAACACTCTGTATACTACTTGGAATCCCAGCAGGTTGGAAGAATTAGAATCCCATTCAACCATTATAGAATTGCCGGTCCTAAAGGCATCGCGAATCTTCACCTCCTCTATTACTGGGTAAGGTATTTTTGTCCCTGCAGATGAACTATCAACTGCTACAATACCCGAGCTCCTAGACGTTAGAGATGTTTGGGTTTCAGTTAATCTAGTGGTAGGTGACGGCGTCGTTTGGTAAGATGGAAAAGTGGCTGTGGTCTTTCGTTTTGGTTGGACTGGTTGGCCAAGGTCTATAGCAGGAGAGTATGTCTTGCTGGTGGAAGGAAAACTCTGAACGGGATAAGGAAGGAACTTTGGTTCTTTACTACGTGGAGGTTCAGTCACCACAGCATCACTTGGTGTATACGTTGTTGTTTTAAGTGTTGTTATTTGTGGTTCATTTTCACACTGGAGTTCAGTAGGGCTTAATTGGAAGAAGTTTCGACGTTGAAGGCTTTCTGGTTTTCCACAGAATTGAGGATTTTTCTCTCGACTAGTGACTTGAAGATCATTGTCTCGAACCCACTCTACTATCCATCTGATTCGACAGTCGCATTCCAGATAAGGCCCTGTGGTGTTAAATAATTGTTAATTAGTAACATATTAAATACAACACTTTTTACAACCTATGAAAATGGTATAGTGAAGATTAGGTAAAGTACTTGTACAACATTGCTTTAAGTCATCGTATGATGTACGTACCAGAAACATATAAATACTATAAATAGAATTCATTCGAAGATTGAGAATCATAAAGTAATGAGCTTAACTCAAGTATAGTTTGTTCTGCCAATTATTTTCGTTGTGAGAAGACTTAACCCAATATAACTTGAAATCTTTCAAACATGTTGCTTTTGAAAATAACTAAAAATGTTAAGGAATAAAACAAACCAACAGTAAACGGAAAAACTGTGAAAAGTCTTTTGGAGAAACTTTTGACAGTTTTGTTGTTGTTCTCTAACTGCTGCACATGAGTTTATGTTATTCTATGATAAAGATGCTAAAGTAATGTTTCATACAGTTCAGATAGCGTATTGGAAAAACAGGTGGAAATGAAAATGTTACTTTGATACCATTTGTATTTTGAATATCTCACAGAAGACAAAACATTGACAGTTCCTATTTTGGAGACAGATCTGTGCATATGCGTGCAATTTTGCCTTTTTAACAAAATGTTTTCTAGCGAGTACATAGTTTAGTGGTATTTGTGCCTCACGATGACTCAGTAGGAAGATTGAAGGCATGCCGCTAAAATTCGGGGTTTGTTCCGTGCGGTAGCCACAACACAGATAGCCCATGGTGTAGCTTCGTGTTCAACAATTAACAAACGGTAACAGTTATGTTCCACAGTGTTTGTTTGATATGAACAACTAAACCGGCTGAGCTGTTGGGTTTCATCAAATGTCAATACAGCACGTATGTTTGTATCTTTAGTGTATCACTTTGTTATGGTAATTCAAAGTTTATAAGTAACGAAAAGTATCATAATTATTAATTATGAAGAACGTTTTTATTCTGACTTAATCATGTCGATAGTTTGATTAGGAGTTAATAGTATAAATAAGCTACGTTATGTTTTGTATATGTGACTTCTACTAACAGGTGATTACAGGTAGCACTTTTTTCTGCAGTGTGAGTTTGTTTTCGGAATAATGGATTCCCGAACTAACCTGAAAGTTGATGGGTTTTACTAATTAGTTGCTGGCCTGTGTTAACGCAAAACTATTTTCTTTGGGTGATTAAGATAATTGGATAACTACAGTATATTATTATTGACAGAAATTTAAGGTACAACTATCTGAAACAACAGGCTTTATCTATATTGTAAGAAATATTTTTATATGTCGTTAAACTTAGCGTGACGTCAGCAGATTGGTCACTTACGAAGCTCAGAATAAGGTGGTTAAACTTTTTTATATACAAATATTTAAAGGATGGCATATATAGTTAAATGTATTTGGTACTATTTGAATACAATATTCGTAGTTATAAGTTACAGCTTTAAGCAAAATTATCATAATTACGTTCGAAAGTTGCTCACCCTGGCGACAATGACTTTTGATTTTCAGATTGACTATAACGATATATCCATATCTTATTCTGTTTTACAGGTTAGTATGCTATTTAAACCAATCAAAAAAGGTTTTATAATTACAGAAAAAAAATGTTAGTCTTTCATTGATATCACTAATGAAGAGTCATCAGTATTATACCATGTAGCAACATTCCGACATAAGAATGTACAATTGAAATCTTACCTCCGATACTAATTCCTCTGAGGGAAGATTTGAGATGTTGAAACGCCACCAGGGGAACTGTAGATATGGGATTCCCATCCAGAGCAAGAAGTGTCAAATGAAGATTGTTCTTAAAAGCATCTTCGGGCAAGATACGAATGCCGTTGAATCCGAGGTCCAAAACCTAAAATACATCCGGTAATTATTATTCAGAGTTTAACTTAACCACATCTAGAAAACAGGCGGTATTTTCTCCGTGGTAAACCCTAGGCCCAAATATTCAATTACATACTGTGGCTAGTTCTTACTATGTCTAGAACGTTAAATATAGACAGCAACTAATTGTTCAACATTAAACCTGGAATGTAGATATTATATACGTAGTAGTTCTTTTTATCAGAGTTTATTTCAAACAGATAGATAAACTTGTTTAGCATAAACTATAAAGTCCTGAAGTACAAATACAGATATTCTACATTAAACACCGATTCAGTTTGGAATATAGAAGTTTTGCAGTCTAAACTGGAATATAAGTAATGTGTTACTGTTGTTAATTATTTTAAGAATTATTAAATAACACAGCATTTAACAATTATTTACTTAGAATTTTGCATCTGTGCACGTATTTGTAACCTTAAATGTGAGTTTGGTTGTACCGATCAACGAAGGTCATCTACATAAGGTAGACGCGTAATGGTGAAGAATACTTATTCATGGTTTACATTTCTTGGAAACAATTAACGACCTTGTTTCTTAAAATTATAATATTTAGTCCTCACCCTGAGTTTTGTAAGAGACGAGACAGCATCTACTGGAAATTCCACTAGTAGGTTGTTGAGCAGTGACAAAGAACTCAGACTGTCATTAACTCCACGGAAAGCTTTGCTGTCCACCTTCAACAGGCGGTTCCTCTCCATATTGATTGCTGTCAGAGAATGCAAGTCTTGCAAAAATCCAGGTTCCAAGCTTGACAGCTGATTTTGGGCCACATCTAGGAAAGATAAAGCACTTAGTTTTTGGATTGCTTTGGGCATACTCTCTAGCCCAGAACTTTTTAGATTCAGAGTTTTCAGCGTTCCTTGCAGGCCTTTAAAGGCTCCGTCAGAAATCTTCAGCTTGTTGTCCGAAAGCTTCAGAGTAGCCAAAGGCAAGTTCTGGAAGGCGCCATCTGGGACATTGGTCAGCTTATTGTGGGACAAGTCAAGCTGTTTTAATGTGGTCAGCCTTCCAATTTGCTGGATAGGTATTTCTGTTAAGAGATTGTTGTGAAGGTTAAGACTGGTTAGGGTTGTTTCCAGTCCTTCGAAGGCTTTCAAGGACAAGTTGGAAATCTTACTGTTGGCAAGATGAAGACTTTGAATATCTAAACCATGAAATGTTCCATCCTCTATTGTCGCAATGGAACCATTGCTTACATACATTAAATCTATAGGAATGTTTTGAACCGAAGTATGAAGAGCAGACATAAGGCGTGGGAAGTTCACAGGACTACATTGAATGGACAGTCTTTGGACACTGTTGAAAGCACAAATACAATCAGAGTGAAGGTCCAATAACTCTCGAGACCAGGGACATTGACAATAACATATGGAAATCCATGACAGGAAAATCAAGCTGGTCTCAAAGAGCTTCATCTTGGGATCTAGAAGTAGAAACAAAAAGCATCGTTTTAAGATAGTGAGATGTATGCAGTTGTCGAAACAATGCTAATGTTCAGTATCTTTATTGAAATGTATTATCAGCACATCTTTTTAATCCAAGTCTTAAAGATAAGCCGTTTTTCCATTGAACGTAGCTTTATATATTATTGATCCTTTTAACAATGCTAAAGAAACATAAAAAAGGACTTCATCTAATTTGAACACAAAAATAAAGCGTTCAAGAAAGAGACAAGGACACATATAACCCATAAATTACTTAGACATCTGAACTCTCTACGGATTTTAGCGTTTTAAGTCCGTACACTTACCGTTACCCCATCCGAGGACTGAGACTTTATTGAAAAAAAAATTATATAATTCAATTGAACGAAATAAACCGTAGAAACGTCATACTAAAATAATATTTATTTATGGGATTAAAAGAAACATTTACATGGCATATGCGTTAAGCTAACAAAACGTGAACTATTTTTAGGGCAAGAATATCATTAACACCGTATTACAGATCGAAACCCGGTTTATGTGTGTAAAAGTAGAATTTCGTGTTTTTTTGCCTGTCGGTGGGCTAACTGTCCTGTTGTTGAAATCATCAGCAGCTTGTACTCGCGATACTCATTAGTGTATGTGAAGAGCTGTTTTATGCAGAACGAAAACCTGCAGTGTTACATACCTAAGCATGAAATCTTATTAGAAATGTAAAGTATGTAAAACTGTGGATTAAATTGAGAGTTTATCAAAACTTTTTCGTGGTACTTGATAGAAAAACTCGGGCGTTGTAGACAATTCTACCGCTGTTAATACACACCTCCCCGGCATGGCCAGGTGGTTAGGGCGCTCGACTCGCAATCTGAGAGTCGCAGGTTCGAATCCCCGTCACAAACATGCTCGCCCTTTCAGCCGTGGGGCGTTATAATGTGACGGTCAATCCCACTATTCGTTGGTAAAAGAGTAGCCCAAGAGTTGGCGGTGGGTGGTGATGACTAGCTGCCTTCTCTCTAGTCTTGCACTGCTAAATTAGGGACGGCTAGCGCAGATAGCCCTCGTGTAGCTTTGCGCGAACTTTAAAAAAATAAACAATACACACCTCGAGCTTGGTATTTGAGTTTATGACTGAAAATATCTAACAGCGAAGGGTATAAGTTTGATGATACGTTTATTGTTTATTGATTTGTGACAATATGTATTAGTCAGTCGTTTATATAAGAACTGCTTCATTAATTTTTAAGTTCATTTTTGTTCATATTTATACAGTTAGCTCATTAATAACTGACAGCAGTATCTTAAAAACCAGCATCGAAAAGGATAAGAATTAAAATTTCATGTATTTTTGTTTGTTTTTTAATAAAATAATGTGAGTTGCACGCTTGCTGTGACTACAGGTTTAAAAAGATGCGTCTAAGTATGAAGATGTAAAATTAACATGCCAATTCTGTGTCCTATTTCAGGTTAAGGTGACGATTGGTATAGGAGATTAGGTGCATGAATTTATTTACAAATATAAAATAGTAGACATTAGTTCAAAATAATCAACAGACAAATGTGTTGTCTGACATATTCGAAGGTCAATGGCTTTTAAACGGATTGTAAAACTGCCATTCGATAGTCATCCTATTCCAAAAGCGGTCATAAACCTACGTAACGTGGCTGGCCCAAGGACGTCAAGCTTGACATGCCTGTATGCTGCCGGGTTTACTTTGTATGGTTGTCACGTGCTAGCACACTTTCAGAAGCAGCGTCAACATCCATGTGAAAAGAAGCGACATCTAGCGTAATTTTTACAACTGCTCCAAACAGATAGGAAGAGCGTAGCGGTAGTGAACGATTTAATGTGTGTGTGTTTACCAAACATGGAATTTTCATCAAAAATAAATTTAAAGACGTCTATTACACACTGTTAAATGTTAACATTTTATTTTTCGCTTTCCAAAAGCTGGCTGTATAGCTAAACATAGATTATCCGTAATAGAGCTATTGAGAGCTCAGTAAAAGAAAATAAATTAGCTAGTGAAAAAAACACAGTAAACGGAACAAACTGTCAGAAGTCTGACATCGTGGTTCGCGGCCAGTTGCTAGAGAAACGTGCATCGTACTTTAGAGTCGTGAGTGCGTTATAAGAGTGAAGGCCAATCCCATTCATTATTCATTGAGACAAGAATAGCGCCCAATAGTTAATGATGGCTGCTGTTGACTAGCTGCCTACTCTCTAGGCTATTTGTTCAAAATTAGGGGTGGTTATGTGTAGATGATCCTTTGTCTAGCTTTGTGAGAAGCTCTGAAGCAAACGCCATTTTCTTACAAATCTGCTGTTTTAACAGGTCTTATATAGCAGTACCGTCACCTGTTGATTCGTTTTACAAGTACTGTTTAAAAATTAATACATAAACGTGTTGTAACCCTTTAAGTTTGTATACATATAGCGATTTAAAAGAAATCGCTTAATAACACTGTCAATTTTAGTACATGTAATGTAAAAAATATTTTACTTTAGTGTTAAAAGATGAGATAACAATATACTCGGGGACGGGTTGGCCCTATGGCGAGCCAGGTTCGAATCCGAGCTATACCACAAAATGTTTCCAGCACTTTAAGCTGAAGGTGCGTTCCAATAGTGTCTGTTAATCCCTTAGCGTGGATGGGTGCTGTTGACTGGCTGCCTTCCTTCTGATCAGTAACTCAAAGTTACGCCATCCACAGCATACCCCCCCCCCCCCCCAGTGGCACACCGGTATGTCTGCGGACTTACAACGCTAGAATCCGAGTTTCGATACCCGTGGTGGGCAGAGTACATATACCCCATTGTGTAGCTTTGTGCTTAATTATAAATAAATAAATCCACAGCATAAACTTTGAACCCTTAAACCTATAACTTAAATCGCACTTAACATACATACACCAGCAATTTAGACATTGAATTAAGGAGAATATCCGAGTTATTCAGTCATAAGAATGGTCAACGTAGAAGAAGAGTTAAAAAACAATCGGTAAAACGAAAACGAAGAAATCCCAAGAAAAATTTTAGAAATTTCATTGGAAGAAATTATACCAAATAAAAGGAATAATAATGTATGAGTTTAAATGTGATATGTGCGAATAATTTTGTAATTGTGTGGAACTGGGATAGAAATAAACAAAAGGATCAAAGAACACGTTAAAGGGCAGTCCAATTGCTTTGAAACTCTTAAAAACAAATATATCCGCAAAGAACATATCTTAATATCAGTGCACGTCAGGCCGGTTGAAATACAACTTAGTAATATTTCAGAATCTGTTGTTGGAGGAATTTAGACATATTAGACAATAAAGTTAGAAAAACAAACAAACTACTTTTACTCAAGATGATTTATAAAACTTATTTAAACGCACTAACCTTCGTTTCGCCATTGCGACTTCATTAGGGTTTGTACAAAAACCTGTAAAGTTTTTTGATAAATCCCTGATGAAGTCGCAATGGTGAAATGCAAGTTGAAATAAAAACATATTTTTAAAGTTATCTGGAGAGAAAATGTAATTTTTTCCTAACTGTATTGTCCAAAACATAATAGTAGTGAAAATGCTATTTACACACGACAGTTGTTATGGTGTGAACATATTTTGATGACGAAGCGTGATTATATTCAATTATATTTCTCATAAAACAATTATGTTATGCTTATTGGATATGGCGGACACAGTGTAATTGAAAGATTATTACACATACTTCTCGGAAAAGACCTAAGGTGCCAAATTAAAAACTTAATGTTTAAAAATATAACTCAATAACCTTTGTCTTATGATATATATAATTGCTATATATATGTAATAGTGTCTAGCAGCTGCTTGGTTAATGAACATATATTTTTTGTAGAATTTGACTGTCTAACAATGCTATTAGCTGATAAAATTAATTTATGTATAATAATAAAAGGGCGTGTCTGTGGGTTTTTGTGTGTATGACCACCATAACTCCAAAATGAAAGAACCTAGAAACCTGTAATATTATGCACACATTTCTAAATGAACCCTGAGGGTGTGCACCTGGGTATTATTACTTATCCACGTGTGCGCGCGCATGTGCATCTTTTTAACGAAGCAAATTAGCGAAAAACCACACACAAAAGAAATGGTTCTTTATATAACAACTTCTAATATATAAAAAAGCCAGTGCGTTTGGGTAACAATGCATTTCAATAATGGCTTTGATGTCATGTTGTTTATACAAGTATAGTATGTAGGTTATACTTTTGTGCTAAAATGGGTTTATAATACAAACACTGACATTATCATCTAGAATATATCAACCTAATGACCCTAGCGAAGCCGGGTACTTACGTTATTATTTAATATTTGTTTGGTCTTGATATGTAGGCCCTTACTTACTAGTGATGAGTAAAGGACTATGCATTAAACCAAACAAATTGTTTACATTTCACCACTATATGCGGTCTTTATTCATTTGCTTCCTTCTTCCAAGCAGCACTGATGAGCCGTGAATTCGGCGAAATTAGTCTACTGCAGTGGGAGCAGCGAATCAAAGAATAGATTAGACCTCTATATCATCTTTTCTTCACTGAAATTTACGTTATGATGAGGAAAATAATTTCATATATAAATATATTTATTATTGTTAAAATCTCTCAATATTCAAAGCAGAACTCACTAATTTTTAAAAATTAACTTATAGCAATCCTGATAATCCATCAGCATTGTAATATCTAATTGTGTTAAGAGTTCAAGGACCGTTCAAGAGTGAGCCGTTACTCTATAACTGAATGTAAACGTTAATGAGTAGAAGATTGTTAATCATGTAACTAATAAGAGAACGACTAAGAGTTTAAGTGAAATGGATTTTATAAGTGTGAATAACCAGTGCTTTTTAATAATAATATGGATTTTCTTTAGCCGTAAAATCGTGCTGGTTGACAATATCGTCATTTAAAGTATACTTTATTGTGAAACATATCTTTGTTTTTCAGTTGATAATTTGGTAGGGATTGCAGTAAGGAATACGAGTTAATATGTGTAGGTAATGGAAGTTTGGAATCCTTATTGTATAACATTGGTTGTGGCTTATAGTTTGTTGAACTTTTTTTTTTTACCTGTTTAGGTAGATACTAGAAAAACAATGGTCGAGTCAACCCCCCCCCCCTCCTTCATTTACTCTGATCTCACAGTTACAGCAAATTCGATTTGATAAACGTTTCGATGTTAATTAAACTCGGTATGCGTGATGGAACTCTTACGGAGTTATTGTTTTTGGAGCCGAGTGATAATTGGTCCGGTATACAAATCCATGGTATGGTTACAAACAAGGTTAGAGAGCGCATGATTAGAATAAACGGTTGTAAATGTTAATTGGTTTTTAAATGGGGTTAGAAAAATATAAGGTAAAGTGTGCACGTAGGAAATGTTAATTGGTTTTTAAATCGGATTAGAAAAAAAATACGGAAAGTTTGTTAGTTTGGACAACATTAAAGACTTGATATTGATGATTTATTCTGATGTTTTTCTCCCCACGTCATATACTAGTCTTTTGTACTCTCCCAGGGCAAAGTTCACATACGCCCTGGGGCGGAAGCTGCTACGCTGAAGGTTATGTAGGTCAGTGATGGAGGTAATGGCCACGATCCAACAAGTGGAACAGGTGCGTGCCCATAGAAGTTTGGGTTTAGTTATCCTTGTTTTGTCAGACGTAGAAAACACAAAGTAACAAGTAAAATGTCTGACACACCCAAAACTCAAACAGTAGTAATATTTAAAATGTCTTATACGATATCCACAATATCAAAGATTGTAAAAAAAATATTAAATGACTTGTACGAATTTGTAAAATTTCTGCTTTTTTCATTTCGCGATGCTTTAGTTCAGTTCATAATATACCTGAAGCGTTTTGAGTCTTCATCACTACGTTTATCTTTCCGTGTCGAAACCGATCAGGTATTTTAACAATTCATACCATTAAAAGTCAACCAAAATTGCCAACACGTTCTGTTGACAATACAGTCATGAGTTTCAACAATGTTTTAGTGATTAATCGATCAGAAATGACAACCTGCCCCAATGACTCACCGATCCGAGATGACAACAATAGTTGAATGACAAATATACTTTTAAAAATAAGCAAGGTCTGAACTCGAAATATCTTATTTGGTAACTCCATCGGTATTTTTTTTTTTTTTTTTTTTTTGCTCAGTATGACTTAAAAACAGGCAACAATCAAATATGAATAGTTGTTTTTATAAATGTTACCCAAAGTATTTAAAGATTAGGAATGTTATTTATTGAAATAAGTAAACAATACTCTCTGTCACCCACAGGCTAATATTAGAAGTGAATGATTAAAAATGCCCATGCGGATTCACGAAGGCCACAAAGGACATACAGGTATGTCCAATGCTAATATAGAACGATTTGCGATATTACTGGTACGGACGTCACCAAAGGGACAAATTGATGAACCATATGCTTATCAGGTTTATGGAGTAACAACTAAATCATATGTATATCACATGATTAAAACACAAAAAAAAACACATGTTGGTTGTGCAAAGCCTCTTTATTACTTGTCTGCACCTACAGCTTTATTTTTTTACTTGCCGTGACACCCACGTTAAGACCCTGAAATCTAGGTTAATGAAACCCACACGTTAACAAGCTGCACAGTAGGCCAGTGGGAGCCAACTTTTACTTGTCTGTATTGCTGATTCTCACCTGTTACTTTGTTTTAGTTGAACCTAGTTATTGTGTTGAATCAAAAGTTATTAAAAACATTAACAGCTTTATCAGCAATCCCTTTCAGATATTTAAAACCTACAAACAGCGCAGATAATACCACCCAAAGCAATACAGAAGCAGAGAAATATAGGTTAAATAATCTGTTATCAGTAGGGCCAGACGTGACATAGTGATTAACTTGCTCGAACTCTGAATCCGAAAGTTTGTTGCCCTATTGCCGTGAAAACGCGTTCCGCATTCTGGGGCCACAAGTGCGCTAAAAGGGTCAATTTTAGCTCTCTAGTCTCTCAGTTCAAAATTAGATACGACTTTTACACAGATAGTCCTTTACGCCAAAGGTCAACAAACACTTCGTTATAATGCAACATACGATTTAGTTTTGCTAAATATCTCTTGAATGACTTCATTCTTAAATTAAGACAGTTGAATACCATCTAGGTATTTATGTACACATCATAATAGGCTTCGAACCAAAACGAATTGAAACAGAGAAGGCTGTATTGCACTTTTATACTGTTATACTCCGAAAGCCTTCTATATCTTAGTGCGCTATCTCTTAATACCTGACAAAAAAATTATGTTTTATTATAGTTTGAGATTATGTGAATTTAAAGCTTGTCTTTCGTATTGTACATAAAAAGTAAATAATAACGTCTAGTTTCCGAACTTTCTTTCTTACACGTAACACTATTCAGCAACTATCGTTAACAGGTTTGATCAGCACAGACAAATTTATACCAATAATATTGTTTCATTAATTTTTAGCTCTTTTACAAAACTTTTAACTTGCACCTTGCTCTCACCTGTTAAGGTCTTTGTTTTCTCGTGATGTAAGATCTCAGATGTTGAACATGTTCAAAAATTAAATTGTTACTGGTAACAAACAGACGTGACGTAAACCACGCGTTCGAGTCGTATGTGCACTGCATATGTTGTAAGGCAAGCGATCGTTTATACAATTAGTCACCAGTGGCGCAACAGTCGCTTTCTAAGACCATGCTTGAGATCTTCAGGTTACCTGTTATCTAGAAGGCTGGGGATAAATTGAATATTCCAGAAAGTGAGTGGGTTGAGGTAAGCGAAAAAATAAATAAACTTTAAATTGGTTTGGTAGTAACTATTGTGTTATTATTAAAATACAACAATATAAAACTTCACTTTGAATAGTGTAATACGATATTAAGGCTTTCTCTTCAGTAGAGGTGTTACAGTTTTGGATATGATTTTATAACATGACCGTCTTTGAAATGTTCGTTTTTCCAAAATACTGTGTTAATGATATGATATGAGCATACAACACAATTGTGGAATAAATATCAAATATATTATACTTCCATAGTGAAGTATGACTATTTCCGTTCTCATTGTATACACAAATAGTCCGTGTATAATAATATGACAGAACGTTCATCACGTTTGTAATGTATATCATGTAAGATAGAACATTTTATTGATCTACACATGCATATCCTGTATTTTGTATTACAGAACATTTTACTGATCTACACATACATATCTTGTATGTTGTGTTACAGAACGTTTTACTGATCTACACATACATATGCTGTTTATCGTTTTACAGATCTACACATATATATCCTGTATATTATATAATAGAACGTTTTTCTGATCTACACAAACACATCGTGTATATTATATTTGTGACGTTTATTGTCCTGTTTCACAAGTGTATATTGTCCTGTGTAACAAGTATTTTTACGTTTAGATTACTACTTCAAATACCATAGAACGTTGTACGTATGTAGTAAAAATAACGTCATTATTTCTATTTTGATACTATCGTATGCACTCCTGAGTAGGGCCAATTAGAGGGGGGGTCCATGGGGACCATTTGACCTTGGTCTCAAGCTTAAAAAGGGCGTCAAATTTAGACACTATTTTTTTGCATTTGTTAAGTTTTTGGACTTGTTTTTATGTGCCTCCCAATCAGACCAAAATGTGACACACTCAGCTTAGAGCTGGAAATTATATATACAAATGAAATATTCAAGTCATGTTTCACTCTTCTTTTGTGGTAATTTTGTTTTCATGTGTCATCATTTTTTATCTTTATTATAGCCAGCGGCCTCAAAAGATATAAGTGAACCGGGCCTCTCTGAACCTCTGAGAGGGCCTGCTCCTGAGTATATGATATTAAGACATAAATAACTGTATAATAATATAATATACTGGGGTATAAACTCATGCTTGGAGTATGATGTATGTACTGAAATTGTTTGAGTACTGAAACATTGTTTAGAAAAATAAAAATAACAAAATGGACAGGATTGAATCCTCGACCACATATGCAGC